>NC_053426.1:45899654-46155108 GCF_007990345.1 Gossypium hirsutum | reverse complement strand
ATCCTTAAGGCGAATCTTCCATAAAGTCCATAATTCATTATCACCTTTGGCCAAAATTATTGATTAGCCCACTACCAAATCACCAAAAACTCAAACAAACAATAACTTTAACATATCTTTCCTTTCATCACACTACAAAAAGCAAGCACTCATCAATGGCAAAACACAAATCACATCAACCACAAATTGAACCATGGTTAGAACTCAAGTCAACTACAAAACAGCAGCATCTCAAGAACAACATCAAACATACCTTAGTCTAGCAAACCACCATAGCCGATTTCTCAGCTCTTCCCCTTCCTTTCTTTCCTCTATTCGGCCAAGGTGTTCAAGAATGAACACATTTTTTTTTGTTTTCTTTCTTCAACTCACGGCAACAAGGGGGGGTATGGATGAGGCCATTTTTTTTCATCACCCTTCCTTTCATTGTTTAATTACCATGCTCTTTATTTTATTTTTCTTAGCATACATCACTAGCATAACATGTTGGTGACATGTTTCCACCCATAGCATGGCCAGCCACTATGCTTTAATTTGGCTAATTTGACATGCAAGGACAAACACTTTCCCACATATATTAATGGGCCACTTGAACACTTGCCTAGCATATTTCTAAATTGTCTCACATAAGTCCCTACTAATAAATTCCACATACACTGACCAAATTAAAGTATGGAACTATCACACAAGCATTTACGCACATCATAAACACAGAATATAATCTTTAATTATTTATAAGACTCGGTTTTGTGGTCCCGAAACCACTTCCCGACTAGGGTCAATTTTGGGCTGTCACAACTCTCCCCCACTTAAGAAATTTTCGTCCCCGAAAATCTTACCGGTAAATAGGTTTGGATATCGTTCTTTCATCGAGCTCTCGGTTTCCCAAGTAGCTTCCTCGATCCCATGTTTGAGTCATAACACCTTTACTAGCGGAACTCTTTTGTTTCGTAACTCCTTCACTTCACGAGCTAGGATACGCATCGGTTCTTCTTCATAACTCATATCGGCTTGAATTTCAACCTCTGATGGGCTAATTATGTGCGATGGATCAGATCTATAGCGTCGAAGCATCGAAACATGAAAGACGTCATGGATCTTTTCAAGTTCAGGGGGCAAAATCAATCGATACGCAACTGGACCAACTCGTTCGGAGATTTCGTACGGCCCAATGAATCTCGGATCTCTATCCGACACGATAGAAATAGGTACTCCATGTAATCTCACAATCTGAGAGACATACAATTCGGCTAGTTTATCCAATGAAAGATCCGTACGCACGGGGATAAAGTGAGCCGACTTAGTCAGCCTATCAACAACAACCCAAATCGCATCCTTCTTACTTGCGGACAATGGCAGTCCGGACACAAAGTCCATTGTGACTCGGTCCCATTTCCACTCGGGTATCATGATCGGTTGAAGTAACCCTGAAGGCACTTGATGTTTCGCTTTCACTTGTTAACATATTAACATCTCGAAACAAAGTCGGAGATGTCTCGTTTCATACCATGCCACAAAACCGACGTTTCAAGTCGTTGTACATTTTCGTGCTCCCCGGGTGAATTGACATTCGGCTACAATGGGCTTCGTTCAGAATCATCGGAATGAGTTCCGAATTCCTTGGAACACAAAAACGACTTCTAAACCTCAAACAACCATCATCATCAATCTGAAACTCCAATTCCTTGTTCGGAACACACTCAGCTCGTTTTGCAACCAATTCATCATCGACTTTCTGAGCTTCACGAATTTGATGAGTCAATAATGGTCTGGCTTTTAATTCAGCTACTAACACATTGTCAGGTAGAACAGACAAGTGTACATTCATCGCTCGCAAAGCAAACAGTGATTTCCGGCTTAAGGCGTCCGCAACCACATAGCCTTTCCCGGGTGGTAATCAATGACAAGCTCGTAATCTTTCAACAACTCAAGCCAACGTCTTTGTCGCAGATTCAAGTCTCGTTGAGTCATCAAGTATTTGAGACTTTTGTGATCCGAAAACACATGGCACTTCTTACCAAACAAATAATGTCGCCATATTTTCAATGCAAACACAATGGCGGCTAGTTCGAGATCATGGGTCGGATAATTTCTCTCGTGTGGCTTCAATTGTCTCGACGCATAGGCCACAACTCGACCTTCTTGCATCAATACGCAATCCCAACCCAAGTAGGGATGCGTCACTATAAATGACAAACTCTTTACCCGATTCGGGTTGCACCAAAATTGGAGCTTCAGTCAAATGAGTTTTCAGTTGATCGAAGCTTTTCTGACATTTCTCCGTCCATTCGAACTTAACATCCTTTTGAAGTAGCTTCGTCATTGGTGTGGCTATCATCGAGAAACCTTTGACAAATCGTCGGTAATAACCGGCGAGCCCTAGAAAGCTCCGGACTTCGGTAACATTTCTCGGAGGCTTCCAGTTAAGTATGGCTGAAATTTTGCTCGGGTCAACTCGAATACCCGATGCGGATACCACATGACCCAAGAAGCTAACCTTTCTTAACCAGAACTCACACTTACTGAACTTAGCATATAACTGCTTATCCCGCAAAATTTGCAACACTAGCCTCAGATGCTCAGCATGTTCGGTCTCATCTCTTGAATAGACCAAGATGTCATCAATAAACACAACTACGAACCGATCCAAATATAGCCTGAAGATCCGATTCATCAAATCCATAAACACCGCAGGGGCATTAGTGAGCCCAAACGGCATCACTAAGAACTCGTAGTGACTGTACCTCGTTCTGAAAGCAGTTTTAGGTACGTCCGAATCTCGAATCCGCAACTGATAATAACCCGATCTCAAATCTATCTTTGAAAACACCGATGCTCCCTTTAATTGATCGAACAGATCATCAATACGCGGTAACGGATACTTTTTCTTTATCGTCACTTTATTCAGTTGACGATAGTCAATGCACAACCTCATGGTTCCGTCCTTCTTTTTCACGAACAATACTGGTGCACCCCAAGGTGAGAAACTCGGTCGAGCGAAACCTCTATCCGTCAATTCTTGCAACTGAGCTTTCAACTCTTTTAACTCGGTTAGTGCCATACAATACGGAGCGATCGAAATTGGCGTAGTTCCAGGTACAAGCTCAATACCAAACTCTACCTCCCGAACAGGTGGCAAACCCGGTAACTCTTCAGGAAAAACATCCGGGTATTCACAAACCACCGGCACCGATTCGGGTTTCTTTTCTAACTCCTTGTCATTAAGTACATACGCGAGGTATGCTTCGCACCCTTTCCTTACATATTTCTGGGCCAACATTGCTGATATTACAGCTGGCAACCCCTTAAGTCCGCAGACTCAACTCGGATTATTTCGTTATTTGCGCACCTCAAATCGATAGTCTTGCTTTTGCAATTCACAACCGCATCATGCGCGGTTAACCAATCCAAACCAAGAATAACATCAAACTCGTCGAACGGCAAAAGCATCAAATCGGCCGGAAAACAGGATTCTCGGATTATTAGAGGGCATCTCTTACACACTTTATCAACAAGTACGCATTGACCCAAAGGGTTTGATACTCGAATTACGAGCTCAGTAGACTCAACAGGTAGAGTCTTACTGGTTGCTAAGGTTTCGCATGCATATGAATGAGTAGAACCAGGGTCAATCAATGCAATCACATTAGTATCAAAGAGAGTGAAGGTACCAGTGATGACGTCGGGGGAGGATGCCTCCTCTCGTGCGCGAATGGCATATGCTCTAGCAGGAGTACGGTTCTCGGCTCGATCGGCCGTATCAGAGGCCCCCTCTGACTACCACCCCTGCCTCCTAAAATTCTCGGTGGTCTACCTCTAGATGTCACTCCACTAGGTCTTGCACCTTGAATCTTATTCTTCTCATCCAGCTCCGTGCAATCTCTAATGAAGTGGTCCTTCGAACCGCATCCGTAACAGGCCCTGCTAGTAGACTTGCCCCAACATTCACCTAGGTGTCGTCTTCCACATTGGGGACATTCAGGTTTCTCGTGACGATTATTGCCCACACTAGCTACCGAAGTAGCTCGGGAGCCCATCGATGGTCTTGCCCTGATGGAAATTCCCGCAGTCGCCCTCGACTTATTAATGTCCTCCCTGAACTTCTTTACAGCTGAGAACGGAGCTTTACCCGTCGATCTTTTACGATAATCTCTAGCTTCAAATTCAGCCTTCCTCTTCTCCTTTCCAAGTTCTTCCGCCTTGCAGGCTCGTTCGACTAGTGTTACGAATTCTTTTATTTCCAAAATACCCATTAGTAGCTTTAAATCTTCATTCAATCCTTCCTCGAACCTTTTGCACATAGCAACCTCATCAGCTACACACTCCCGGGCATACCTACTGAGTCTTACGAATTCATGTTCGTATTCAGATACAGTCATACGGCCTTGCTTGAGTTCCAAGAACTCCTTACGCTTCTGATCAATGAACCGTTGGCTAATAAATTTCTTTCGGAATTCCGTTTGAAAGAAGTCCCAAGTTACTCGCTCGTTCGGGACTATGGAAATCAAGGTCCTCCACCAATAGTAGGCTGAGTCTCGCAACAAAGATACAGCACATTTCAGACATTCGTCAGGTGTGCATGACAATTCATCGAACACCCGAATGGTGTTATCAAGCCAGAACTCGGCCCTTTCGGCATCATCAGTTACTATGGCCTTGAACTCCTCGGCCCCACGCTTCCTAATCAAGTCTACAGGTGGCTTACTCAGCCTCACAGGATCAGCGACTGATGGCATTACAGGCTCTTGGGGTGGATTATTCAAATTTGGGAATTGTTGGACAGCCGGGTTGGTTCGGGCATATTGCGCGACCCACTCATTCATCATGGTAAAGAAGGCTTGTTTAGCCCCCTCACCTTGATTATTCGTAGATGACTGAGGTTCAACAGGCGGCGTTGCGGCGTCCCTTGTGCAGGAGCAGCCGCTACGCTCTCAACGTCATCCGCTAGGGTTCTTTTTTCACCGGGGTCCATTTACTAATCAAAACAAAAACATTTCAACCGTCAGAAGTCATCACACATTTAAACATTAACATTCGGCATGTATAGCTAGACTCATACGCGCTATGGTAGTCCTAGAACCGACTAAACCATAGCTCTGATACCAATCAAATGTAACACCCCGAACCCGAAACCGACACCGGAGTCGAACACAAGGTGTTAACTGACTTTAACCCCTTATAAAATTTATTTTCCAGACACTGCCCAATCTGTGTACTAGTCGTTTTAAAAATCATATCTTGAGTTTCGTAACTCGAAAATCAGTTTCGTGATTTTTCCCAGAAACTAGACTCATGTGCCCATCTATGTATTTTTTTCTAGAATTTTTGGTCGGGCCAATTAGTACAGTTTATTAGTCAAAATATCCCATGTTGCAGGGGTCGACTACACTGACCTTTGCCCATTACGACCTGGATATCTCCCTGCACGGGGCTTCAATACTGATGCCGTTTGTTTCTATGAAAACTAGACTCAGAGAGGAATCTGTACATATATGGTACGACCCCTAATTATCTCTGGTTAATTTATATTGAATTTCCAAAGTCGGAGCAGGGAATCCAGAAACCGTTCTGGCCCTGTCCCACAAAAATCTGATTATCTCTTAATATACTGCCCATATGATCTTTTTGTTACTTCCTCATGAAAACAGACTCATCGAGCTTCGATTACATAATTTATTCATCAATTAATTCCACTCCTACTATTTTTAGTGATTTTTCAATCTCATGACACTGCTGCTGCCAGCATCTGTTACGAAAGTAACTAGGTCCATTTCATGCCTACCCTTGATCCAACTCAATCGAACATTCGTGCCATTTTCGCATGGCTTAAAGTTTACATGCCAAAGTTCAAACACAACGTAATAGCTTATACATGCCAAAATGTTCTTCTAAGCCAACTAAGAAGAAAGTACCAAAACTTGCTATCCGGTGTGATGACTTCGATGACGGCCTGACCCCGCAAAAAATAGATGAGTCCAAGCAACCTATAATGGGTGACAAGGAAACACCGAGTGAGTTTATAACTCAGTAAGTCATAAGCAATGCACTACCATCCATCAATAACATTATCACAAGAGGAAACAAAATGGAACGAGACAATTTACTCCATCCATACCGAACCATACCATAGTTCCTCCAACCTATCGATTCAGTTTCATATCAATTCATGCATTCACATTCCATATACCCATCAATAGGACATTGAGGCAATTTCATAAATCAATTTATTTTCGTTACAATCAAACGACTAAACGGCCTTTCACCCATCCTACGATAAATTTTATGTACGTGACTTCAAGTATATTTGTCACATAGGTTCAAACTTACCGAGCTCAACACCAAGTATAAGCATAGCACCTATTAGCCATGTACTCAAGACACTTACCCGATCCGCTGTCCGCGATCGACTCAATAGTGTCGCACACATAGTGTCCATAATGATTCACGAATGTATATTGAGTCCGTACACTCAGTGCTATATAATCAACTCGCACACTTAGTGCTACGTAATCAAATCGCACACTTAGTGCTACATAGTCAAACTCGCACACTTAGTGCCGCATGGTCAATTCGCACACTTAGTGCATCATATTCATTTCGCACACTTAGTGCAACATAGTCAAATCGCACACTTAGTGCTGTACAATTTAATCCCGCGCACTTAGCGCCAATCTCATGGTCATAAACGGTTATACCCGCACGTTTAGTGCCGAGATCAACAACTCAGTACATCTTACCTCTTTTCTTTTCATTCAACAATTTCATCATCACATACGTACATGCATATATATATATATGTATATTTATTCATTCCATTCAGCATCAATACATAAACATTATGACCATTTGAAATAATACCAACTACATGCTTAATGACTTACCTTGTGTTGGGTAAGACAGTTCCAACTCGGCTACTCAGTGATCTTTTCTTTGCCTTTATCGGATCTAGTTCCCTTTTGCTCTTGAGCTTAAGTTCAACAAAATTTAAAATAGTCATTAATCGACTATTCAAGTATTACTTTCAGAATAATATATATATTGATTTGACTTTCACACACATAGATTATAGTAAGCTTTATAATAATCAATAAATAACTCATTGGCAAATTTTCATTAATGTTTACAACAAAATCACATATTCACTACGAGCTGTTTTCCTGAGCAGTAGTCGCTAAATTGTTTATAACTGGAGCTACAAAACTCCAAATCACTAGCCGTTAATTTTCCCTGAATATAGACTCGTATATCTTCCATCCATAAAATTTTCAGAATTTTAGGCTTGGCCAATCAATACCAGATTTTTCTTAAAGTTTCCCCTGTTTCACTGTTTGACTATTCTGACCACTCTTCACTACGAATCAAATTTATCATTTTACAGAATTCAAAATGTGTTGTAGTTGATCTCATTTGAAACTAGACTCATTAAGGAGTCTAATCATATAAATTTTATCTTATAATAATTTTTGTACAATTTATAATGATTTTCTAAAAACAGAACAGGGAATCTAGTAGTCATTTTGACTCAGCCCCACAATACTTCAAATATCTCAAGATCGGTAACTCTTTTGTTTTTATAGTTTCTTTTGTAAGAAAATAGACTCTTCAAGCTTTAATGGCATAATTCACTCAGCTTCTAATTCAACTCCTACAAATTATGGCGATTTTCCAAAATCACCTTACTGCTGCTGTCCCCAAACAGATTATTACCAAATCAAATACTAACATTAGCATTCCACCTTAATAGCTAGCTTACCAAGCCTTAATTTAACATATAATTCACACATATCACATTCAGCTATATATACATTTATCATATTTCCATTTCAGCATATATAGCTAACATTTATTCCGAAATTTTAATATCTAATTGCTTATAAACTTTCTTCGGATGTCGTCGACTAAATGATCGGCTACTCGACTACTTTCGATTTTCCCCGATCTAAATCCAATTCCTTGGTTTCTTGATCTTAACATATTCAAATAAATCTCATTTTAACATATTTTCATTCAATTTAGTCTAATAACGCATAAATGGGTAAATTACATTTTTACCCCTAATATTTCGCACTTTCACAATTTAGTCTTTGTTCCACAAAACACAAAATACACAAAGTTTGGTCACACTCCTTAAGGGCCGAATCTTCCTAGTACCCATATAAGTCCATACATTTCATTTATTTCACCTTTGAGTCCTTCAAAAATTTATTTTTGTAATTTAGCCCTAACTACTCAAAATCACCAAAAACTTCAACACAAAACATATTAATCTTTAACATATCTTTCACTTTTCATCAACAACTATCAAAAAGCTCAAGCACTCATCAATGGCAAAACACAAAATCATCATCAATCCACAAAATTGAACCATGGGTTTTTAGAACTCAAGTCAACTACTAAAACATGCATGCATCTCAAGAACAACATCAAACATACCTTAGTCTAGCAAACCACCATAGCCGATTTTCTCAAGCTCTTCCCCTTCCTTTCTTTCCTCTATTCGGCCAAAGGTGTTCAAGAATGAACACATTTTTTTTTGTTTTCTTTCTTCAACTCACGGCAACAAGGGGGGGTATGGATGAGGCCATTTTTTTTTCATCACCCTTCCTTTCATTGTTTAATTACCATGCTCTTTATTTTATTTTTCTTAGCATACATCACTAGCATAACATGTTGGTGACATGTTTCCACCCATAGCATGGCCAGCCACTATGCTTTAATTTGGCTAATTTGACATGCAAGGACAAACACTTTCCCACATATATTAATGGGCCACTTGAACACTTGCCTAGCATATTTCTAAATTGTCTCACATAAGTCCCTACTAATAAATTCCACATACACTGACCAAATTAAAGTATGGAACTATCACACAAGCATTTACGCACATCATAAACACAGAATATAATCTTTAATTATTTATAAGACTCGGTTTTGTGGTCCCGAAACCACTTCCCGACTAGGGTCAATTTTGGGTTGTCACAACTCAGAATCGTTAAGGATACTCGGAACACATAAAGCTCGCACAAGGCCATATCCCATATATGGTATTACATGTTATCATATATCGATGCCACTATCCCAGACAATGTCTTACACTAAATCGAATAACAACGCCAATGTCCCAGACATGGTCTTACACGTAATCACAATACAATGCCAATGTCCCAGACATAGTCTTACATGTAATCGCATCTCGGTAACCTAATGTTATGACATTTGTATCCTATATTATTCCTTAGGTTCATACGGGACTTCTGTATATCGTAACTTCGTTGATTTTTGCTCATATTTGCTCATTCAACATTCGTAGCAATTTAATAATAATAAAACATATATAGTTCAATTTAAAGACATTTATTTGCATATAAACTTACCTCGTATTAAGAATAAACGGACTGGATCGACTATGCAACAACCTTTGATTTGCTCCGATCTAAATCCGATTTCTCTCTTTCAAGATCTATATGAATTCAAAATTAACTTATTTATTCATCAACACATTCAATTTAGTCCACAAACACATATTTAAGTCAATTTGTAATTTGGCCCTAAACTTTCACATTTCATACAGTTTAGTCCTTAATTCATAAAAACACAAATTACACAATTTCTCTCAAAATTCATGCTACCTGAATTCTTCATAGATTCCTAGTAGCCCATTAATTTTATTTATTTCACATTTCAACCCTTCAATTTACAAATTTTACAATTTAATCATTATTTGACATTTTTGTCAAAAATCACTTTACAAAACATTAAAATCTATCAACAATTATTCATTTTCCATTATTAACATTCAAAAAAATCAAGCTATCGTCAATGGCAACTCACAAATTCATCAACCAATTCTAAAATTAAGGCATGAGCTAGCTATAACTCAAAGCAACGATCACAAACACATAGAAATCATTAAAAACTGAGCTCAAAACATACCTTAATCAAGCCAAGAATGTGTCGAACCCTAATTTTCTCCCATGGTTCTTTCTATTTTAATTTTTGGTGAAGATGATGATAATTTAGGCTTATTGTAACTTTGTTTTATTTATTATAACCTTATTAACCAAATTACTAAATTAACCTTACTATAAAACATTTAATTTCATCCATTTAATGCTTATTTATGTCCATTCCCACTATCCATGTCTACAAATTTAATCAACCATAGCAATTAGACACCTTTATCAAAGAGAATGTAAATTTTACATTTTACACGATTTAGTCCTTTTATCAAAATAAGCACTCAAGCGCTAAAATTATCTCACAAAATTTTCACACATATATAATCACATGCTGTAAACACCAAAAATAATATTAAAATAATTTTTACGACCTCAGATTTGTGGTCCCAAAACCACTGTTCCGATTTAACTGAAACCGGGCTATTACAACTCTCCTCCCTTAGGGATTTTCGTCCCCGAAAATCCTACTAGTGAATAGGTTTGGATATTGCTTTTTCACAGCATCCTCGGGTTTCCACGTAGCTTCTTTAACCCCGTTTCGATGCCATAATACTTTCACTAATGCGATTTTCTTATTTCTCATCTCTTTGATCTCACGAGCTAGAATCTGAATCGGTTCTTCACTATACGACATATCTGAATGAATTTCAACCTCAGTCGAGGAAATGACATGTGAAAGGTCGGATCGGTATCGTTGAAGCATCGATATATGAAAAACATTGTGAATCTTCTCTAACTCGCTTGGTAAAGCTAACTGATATGCCACTGGACCTATTTTTTCAACAATCTCATACGAACCAATGAATCTTGGACTCAATTTACCTTTACGACCGAATCAAAGTATTTTCTTGTAAAACCCTTCGCCCGTATCCCTCGCCGGAATAGGGTTTGAGGTGTTACCCGACTTAAACTCAATCAATCACACAAAAACCGTGCCGTAAAATTTCAACCAATTTAAAACTTTTCTTTCCACATGCAATCTATCCCATATATGGGCTTACGAGGCCCAAAACATACATCTGGGGTGGTTCGAGACCCAACTGAAACTCATGAAAAACTTAGAAAATCTCTTGTATCAAAGCTTCACACACCAGTGTGGGTATAGAGCACACGCCCATGTGCTACTACCATGCATACAAACTTGAAAAACTTAGGTGCAGGGGACACAAGGTTGGACAACACGCCCATGGGGACAGACCGTATGCCACACACGGTTTAGACACACGCCCATGTTTCTACCCGTGTGGACAATTACAAGGCTATTTTCCAAGCCATTGGTCACCCTCGCAACATGTGCACATATACTTATCCAATAACATACAACATGGAATAAATGAGCTCTTAAACATCTACAAACGTTATGCTCAAGTCATTTTATTATGCAATAAATACCATAGAATTTGCTCGCATCACAAGAGATAGTATCATACATATATATGAATAAACATTTAGGTCCACAACATCATTAGCCAACATAGGCCAATTCACATGCCCAAAACACTTTATCAATACAAGCCAACACCTTTGGCTAGATTATAATATCACATACTCAACATTAAAACCCTATACATGCCATAGACTCGAAACACTAGGATTTACTTACACCAATAGCGTGAACTCAACAGTGTGATAATATCTCTAATGGCCTCCAACCTGAGCAAATCTGGCAACCATAGAGAACATGGGAAAGAAGGGGGGTAAACCTTACGCTTAGTAAGTTCTTAAGAAAACAATTAGCAGCTCATTTATATGTTTTATCAATGTTTACAACATATACTCAAGTTCACAACAAGTTGTCGTCCTGAGTAACAGTCACTAAATTATTTATAACTGGAGCTACGAAACTCCAAACCAATTGACGTTGATTTTCCCTGAAAATAGACTCGTATATCTTCTCTCCATAAAATTTTCAGAATTTTTGGTTTGGCCAATAAATACCAGATTTTTCTTAAATTTTCCCCTGTTTCACTGTTTGACTAATCTAACCACTCTTCACTACGAGTCCAATTTATCATTGTACAGAATTCAAAATATGTTCTTGTTGTTTCATTTGAAACTAGACTCATAAAGGAGTCTAACATATAAACTTTATCTTATAAATTTTTTTGTACAAATTATAATGATTTTCTAAAAACAGAATAGGGAACCCCAAAGTCATTTGATTCTGTCCCACGCCACTTCAAATATCTCATTATCAACAATTCTTTTGCTTACATGGTTTCTTTTATAAGAAACTAGACTCATTAAGATTTAATTACATAATTTATTCAGCTTCTAACTCAACTCCCACAATTTATGGTGATTTTCCAAAATCACTTTACTGCTGCTGTCCCAAGCAGATTTATTACAAATTTACTCTTTCACGCATTCTTTGCATTCATATTATTTAAACATGTATATCACCAATCAATTTCATCACATATCTACACTTTTACTTAAGCATAATCTCAATACAATACATCATGCTCAATGATTCGCACACAACCATTCAAATTAGCAATTATAAGGTGGTTCCGCACATAGCCCACCCTTATTGATAATTTATGATGGTTTTACCCTTACTCACATATATGACATAGGCATTTTCACCTACACTTCTCAATTCACATTCGTGATTCAATTCCAATCGATCTAACATGCATAAGTACATATCGCATACTTGGCCAACTTAATGTATTGAACGAATTCAATTGTCGATTTAACACAAGGTCTCATAGTTGAACATAAACATGAAACCATTTCTCATATGTTCGATTCACATCAATCATCAAATTCATTTAATTCACATGTACATAATTAGGTTGGTCGTACCTGAATAATTTACTTTACGGAATGAATCCACATATCGTATTAGCCCATAGTCTTATAGCAACACACTTTTAATAGTTCACTGGCAATTTGCCTGTTAGGTAATAACCTGATTTCATCACCGGCCATAAGCTTGCTAGACCTTTAAGTCTGAATTCATTCACCGGCATTTCGCCTGCTAGGCTTGAAGCCCGATATCATTTCACCGGCATTATAGCCTGCTAGGCCCGAGGCCCGATATTATCTCACCGGCATTATAGCCTGCTAGGCCCGAAGGCTGATATCATTTCATCGACATCATAGCCTGCTAGGCCCGAAGCCCGTATATCACATTTCGATAAACAATTCACGTGTTCTTTCACACTTTCATAACTTATACTTCAATTACGTATAGCTGAAACACATATCTATGAACAAAGATTTTCATCCTTTCAACCACATAGGGTTTAATTTCCACATTGGAACACATATCTTAGTACATCATTTAATAGTATCAAAGTCGACTAGATATGCTAGTCACATACGGCTCATAACTTTAATTTAATATTCATTCAACACAAAGAACATATGTATATATATGTACATATATACAATGAAACATTTCTTAATTTTGATTATTCAACTCTTAAGCATATAACATGATCAAACACAAACACTTAAGAACTTACCTTGGATTTTATCGAATAACCACGGATTGACTAATCGACTAGTTTCGCTTTCCCTTTATCCAAAATTGGCTACTTATGCTCTTGAGCTTGAATTAAAAAAATTTAACTTATTGTTAATCAACTAATCAAGCATGGTATCATGAGTATATTCGGCTTTCACACATTTTAAACATAGTAATAATCATGCACATTAAAATCAAAGTGCAATGAATCCCATACACAAAAATATACGACACTTCATTTCCATCTACTTATATACACGTATCACATAAGACCATTTCATACTTTCTATCACCTAAATAAACAACAAATTTTCCAATTAATTTCTTAAGTCCACATTCGGCATCTATATCCACAAAAACACATTAGCCGATTACTATAAATCATCTAAACATTTTTCACTTGAATCACACATACATATCATGCTAGCACATAACACCATGATTTTGTCCTAATTTGGACAGCCAATAAATTACAGTATTACAGCAGCATATTAATTAGCTAAGCACCATAAATTTGTCCTAATTTGGACAGCCAATAATTTACAGCATTACAGCAGCAAATTAATTAGTAATAAACTATCTTAAGTTCAATTTTAACCCCCTCATGCAGTAACCGAACAGCATGCAAGTTAACTTCCAACATTCGGTCAAAGCATTTAAATAAAAGAATATGCATGCTAAATTTCCAGCATTTGGACAACATTTCAACTTGAAATTTTCCATCTTTTCACCTTCAATATTTCGAATATTCAAAAGCAAAAAGAAGAGTACAATTAATCAATTAAAATTTTTGAACATAGTTCAAGGTATATGTTCAACTGAACATTCATGTTAACTCATAATCAATAAGGTATTAAGTAGAAAATAAAAACATTATTAGCATGCATGCTATCTACATACAACAACCATTCAACTTCCACCTATTATCAACCCTCAATACACAAAACATCAAAAACAACATCAAAGAAATATAAACATCCATGACCGAATGTCATCTTCATCAATTTACAAAAATTTTGCCATGAGCTAACTTCTATACTTGATTACCACTCCAAATATACAAAGATTTTCAATGAAGGAGCATTAAACATACCTTAATCTATACATTCCCCATAGCCGAATGCCTTAGCTTCATTTTCTCTTCTTTTCTTTATGGTTTTCGGCAATAATTGGGAGAAAGGATGGGTGTAACTTTGTTTTTATCACCATTTTCTATTATAAAAATTCATATTTCATCCTATTTATCTATTAAACATTTGATTCTTTAATATAAAAGACATGAAATGCCCATCATCCACTAACTATTATAATGCTAAAATAAAATGCATATATTATTTGCACCATGCTTAAGTTATAATATAAAATGCACATATTGCTTATGATTCCCATCATGGCCGACCACTACAACTGAAGTGGGAAGTTTGACATGCAAATCCTCCTATTTTGCACTACAATTTATTTGGCCACTACAAATTAACCTATCACATTTTCAAGAATTTTCTCATAAGTCCTATTTCATAATTTCACTCACAAATGACAAAATCAAAGCATGAAATTTTCACACATGCACTTTCACATATAATAAGCACAGAATATAACATCTAATTATTTTTGTGACTCGGTTTTGTGGTCCTGAAACCACTTTTCGACTAGGGCCAAATTAGGACTGTCACATTTCTTCCATGGAGATACTTTCAAAAACACTTTATCCCCAATCTGAAACTCAATATCTTTCCATTTCAAGTCTGCGTATGATTTCTGTCTATCTAACGCTACTTTCAGGAATTACTTTCACTTTCTATTCGGTCTCTTTAATCAAATCGACCCTAAAAATCTTATTCTCACTTAGCTTAGTCCAGTACATCGGTGTTCTACATTTACGACAGTATAAAGCTTCGTACGGTGCCATTTTAATACTCGATTGAAAACTGTTGTTATACGAGAATTCAATCAATGGCAAATACTTTTCCTACATACTTTCGAACTCCAAAATACAACATCTCAACATATCCTCGAGTATCTGTATAACTTGCTCGGATTGACCATCCTTCTGCAGGTGAAATGCGGTACTAAAATGTAGTTTTGAACCCAGTGCATCTTGCAGTTTCTTCCAAAACCTCGATGTGAACCTTGGGTCTCTATCCGAAACAATAGAAACAGGTACTCCATGTAATCTCACAACCTCAAAGATATACAACTCAGCTAACTTTTCAAGCTAATAGTCCGTTCGTACTGGAATGAAATGAGTCGATTTTGTCAATCTGTCAACTATAACCTAAATCGTATCTTTCTTTCTCTGAGATAAGGGCAATCCTGACATAAAATCCATAGTTACTCTATCTCATTTCCACTCAGGAATCATGATAGTTTGTAATAAACCTTAAGGTACTTGATGCTCAACATTAACTTGCTAACAAATCAAACATTTTGAAACAAATTCTGAAATATCACGCTTCATACCAGGCCACCAATAGAACTGTTTTAAATCGTTATACATTTTTGTGCTTCCAAGATGAACCAATAAACGATTACTATGTGCTTCATTCAAAATCATCTGAATCAACTTTGGATTTCTCGAAACACATATTCGGCTTCTGAACCTTAAACAATCATCAGTGTCATCTTGAAATTCTGAAGCAAGGTACGAATCACATTGAGCTTGTTTGGCTAACATTTCATTATCAACTTTCTGAGCTTCACAAATCTGCTGTAAAAATAATGGTCTCGCTTTCAACTCAGCTACAACCGAGCCTTCGTCAGATAGAGCCAACTGAGTATTCATTACACGAAGAGCAAACAAAGTTTTCCAGCTTAATGCATCAGCAACAACATTTGCTTTTCCCGAATGGTAATCAATCATTAGCTCATAATCTTTTAGCAATTCTAACTATTTCCACTATTGTAAATTCAAATCTTTTTTAGTCATCAGATACTTCAAACTCTTATGATCTAAATAAACATGGCGTTTCTCACCGAACAGATAATGGCGCCAAATCTTCAACGCAAACAAAATTGTTGTTAACTCTAAATCATGCGTTGGGTAATTCTTTTCATACGACTTCAACTATCTCGAGGCATAAGCTATGACTTTTCCTTCCTGCATCAAAACACAACCCCAGACCAATCAACGATGCATCACTATAGATCACAAATTCTCTACCCGATTCTAGCTGTACTAACACTAGAGCTTCAGTCAATAAAGCTTTTAACTGCTCAAAACTTTTCTAGCATTTATCCGACCACTCAAACTTAACATCTTTTTGAAGCAATTTCGTCATCGGAATCTTAATCATCGAAAAGCCTTTCACAAATCGTCTATAATAGCCGGTGAGTCCTAAAAAACTACAGACCTCAGAAACATTTCTCGGAGGCTTCCAATCTATAATCACAGATATCTTATTCGAACCAACTCGAATACTCGCGGCTGAAACTATATGCCCTAGAAAACCAACCTCACACAACCAGAATTCACATTTGCTCAATTTTGCATACAATTGCTTATCTCGCAGAGTCTTTAGTACAATCTTCAAATGCTCGGCTTGCTTAGATTCATCACGTGAGTAAATTAAGATGTCATCAATGAACACAACTACAAATCGATCTAGATAGGGTCTGAAAATCCGGTTCATTAAGTCTGTAAAGAAAGCAGGTGCATTTGTTAGTCCAAAAGGCATAACTAAGAACTCATAATGACCATACCTCGTTCTGAATGCGGTCTTTGGCACATTAGAATCTTTAACTTGCAACTAGTAATAGCTCGATCTCAAATCTATTTTTGAAAACACTGTAGCCCCTTTTAACTGATCAAACAAATCATCTATTCTGGGTGGAAGATACTTATGATTGATTGTCACTTTCTTAAGCTGACAGTAGTCTACACACATTCTCGTCGTGCCATCTTTCTTTTTCATAAACAATACAGGAGCACCCTAGGGCGAGAAACTCGGTCTAGCAAAACCTCTGTCTGTCAACTCTTGCAACGGAGCTTTTAATTCTTTTAACTCTGTCAGAGCCATTCTATAAGGAGCTATAGATATCAGCATTGTTCCTGGCACTAACTCAATGCAAAATTCAACTTCTTGGATCTTGGTAAACCATGTAACTCTTCAGGAAACACATCTGGATATTCACACACAACTGGCACTGATTCGATCTTCTTTTCAGTCACTTTTGGATCAAGCACATAAGCAAAGTAAGCTTCACAACCCTTTCTCACATATTTCTGAGCTAACATTGAAGAAATCACCATTGGTAAACCATTCAAATCATCTGACTCAATTCGGATAATTTTATTATTCTGACATCTCAGATCAATCGTATTTCTTTTACAGTCACTATAGCATCATGTAATATTAGCCAATCCATACCCAGAATTATATCAAATTCATCAAATGGTAACAACATCAGATCAACAGAAAAACAAAAATCTCGAATCATCAACGGATAGTTCTTGCACACTTTATCAACCAACACACACTTGCCTAAGGGGTTCAATACTCTAATTACAAATTCAGTAGACTCTACAGGAAAAGTCTTACTGAACACAAAATTCATGCATATATAAGAATGAGTTGATCCTGGATCTATCAATGCAATAACTTTAGTATCATAGAGAGTAAAAGTATCAGTAATAACATTTAGAAATGACGCTTCTTCGCGAGTGTGAATAGCGTAGGCTCGTGCAGGTTCTCTGGCTTCAGACCTCACAGTAGAATCTTTGGTCGTTCTCTAACTACCACTCACATTAACAACATTTTTGGGTGGTCTACCTCTAGTTGCAGTGTTACTAGGTCTTGTGTTTTGTACTGTATCTTGCTCAGCCAACTTAGGACAGTTACGAATGAAATGATCTAATGATCCACATTTAAAACAAGCTTGATCATTCAATCTACAATCACCGATATGTCGTTTTCCACAATGTCTACACTCGGGTCGATTTTGTCTCACACTGCCAACACTAGCAATAGATGTAGCTTGAGCTTTAGAACTCACAGGTTTCTTTTCACGATCCCTGATTGAATGTCCCACTGATGCATTAGAATGATTAAATGAGTCTCAAAATTTCTTCGATATAGACTGATAGATTTTCTCTTGCTTCAAAAATTTTATATTCTCATTTAATCCATCAACGAACCTTTTACACATGATCTCCTCAGTAGAGTCATATTCCCAGGCATACTTGCTTAGACGTACGGATTTTCTTTCGTACCCAGTGAAAGTCATCCGGCCTCATTTCAACTCTAGAAACTCTTTATGCTTCTGATTGAGGAATCGCTAACTTATGTACTTCTTTCGAAACTCAGATTGGAAGAACTTCCAGTTCACCTATTCTCTATGTACTATGGATATCAATGTTTTCCACCAATGATACACATTATCTCTAAGTAAAGATACCACACATTTGATACCCTCATCAGGAGTACAAGACAACTCATTGAATACTCGGATAGTATTCTCGAGCCAAAACTCAGCTCTCTTAGCATCATCATCAATGGTAGCCTTGAATTCCTCAGCCCTACGTTTACGTATCTTATCTACTGGCAGCTTACTCAATTGAATCGAATCTATCACTTGTGGCACAGCTAGGATTTGTTGAGGAATAGGCGGGGGTGGAGGTTGTTGAGCAACCGGATTCATTCGAACGAACTTTGTGAACCCCTCACTTATCATTTGGAAGAAGGCCTGCTTAGCCTCTCCCCCTGGACTACTTGAAATCGGCCTAGAATCAGCCGACGCTGCCCCTTGAGCGGAAGCAGGCACATTACTTTCCACATCATTGGCTATTACTCATTCGGGATCCATTTACTATATGAAAAACACATTTTAACTGTCATGAATCATCACACTATCGCAGTTTATATATATGGCATGTATAGCTAGACTCTCACTTGCTACATTAGTTCTAGAATCGACTAAACTGTAGCTCTGATACCAATAAAATGTAACACCCCTAACACGTATCCAACGCCAGAATAGGGTTACGAGGCATTACCGATCAATACACATCATTCACATACATAACACATACATTTATGCATTCATATATAAAACCCATCCAACACATTCACATTGTCCCTTATAAGACTCTATGAGACCTTAAAACATGCTTAGAAGTGGTTCGAGACTAAACCGATAACATTTGCAAACTTTAGGAAACACATAAAATTTTCAATCATTTAAGGGTCACATGCTAGTGTAAACAGGCCGTGGGCCCCACACAACAACCAGATACGCCCGTGTCACAGGCTTTGTGAAAATAGGGCATACAAACTAACCTGCACCACAAAGTCAGAGACACGTCCGTGTGTCATTGTAACACCCCTAACCCGTTTCCATCGCTGGAATGGGTTACGAGATATTACCGAAGCAAATACTTATTCGTAAAATTTCCATGCATTTACTTCTATCATCTTCATTGCGTTAAGTTCATCTTTAATAATGCATAATTCATTATACTCCCATATACGATCCTTATTCGTACATAGCCGGAACACATAGTTAATCATTATCAAGTTCAATCAAAACTATTACATAAGTTTACATCATATAACAACCATATCATACGATTGCATGTTATGTTCAGACATAACCAGACGACCCATTATGCTATCTCAATTTAGATACTAAGATCATATACAATAGCCACGTTGCAATTAATCACTTATATAAATGTGTCATAATCGAACCACCCCAAAAACACATAGTCAAGATTTCTTAGCATTATCAACCCTCAAGCATATGTATAATTTTTATAGATATATATGTTTATCATTCATTAATAGCATTAAACATTATAGCCAAGACAAATTATACCATGACTAAATATAACCAAATTCAAACTTAGTATTTAAGCCATATTTGCATGGCTAGAAGTATACATATCAAAGTTCAAACAAATACATATTAGCCTATACATGCCAAAATGTTCACTTAGACCAACTAAGAAGAGGGTACCAAAATGTTGCAAGCTAGTGTGATGACTTCGACGCTGGTCCCGAGCACACAAAATGGATCGAAGAAATCTAAATAAAAGACAAGTAAACACACCAAATGAGTATTCAACTCAGTAAGTCATAAGCAATATAATACATTCCATTGATAAAAGATCATAAGAAAAATAATATAAGATCTATTACTCCATCTATACCGAACTATGCCATAATTACTTAGATTATTAGTTCAATCTTAAGCCAAGTCCTTCTACCCAATCAAATATCAAAATAACCCAATTGATCTAGATCCATTTCCTTAAAGCATGAAACAATGATGCACTAGATAAATTCATACATATACATTTCATGTCTCAAATTCGATATTTTAGTTAATAGTTCTATCACTTTATTCTTTTCCTACACATATTATATTATCAACCAAATTCGCACACATAGTGCTAATTAAGCTCGCACACATAGTGCCATACTAAACCACACACATAGTGCCTAAAATTTTCACTCATGCATCGACATTCAAATCTGCACTCATATTGCCATTTAATTCTGCACACATAGTGCCAATGTTAACTCATTATAATAAGGCAATTTACTTAATTCAAATAGCATATAAAATCTGCAGACAAAGTGGCATTTAATTCCGCACACATAGTGCCAATGTTAACTCATTATAATAAGGCAATTTGCTTAATTCAAATAGCATATAAAATCTGCACACAAAGTGACTTTTAATTCCGCACACATAGTGCCAATGTTAACTCATTATAATAAGGCAATTTACTTAATTCAAATAGCATATAAAATCTGCACACAAAGTGACATTTAATTCCGCACACATAGTGCCAATGTTAACTCATTATAATAAGGAAATTTACTTAATTCAAATAGCATATAAAATCTGCACACAAAGTGACATTTAATTCCACACACATAGTGCCAATGTTAACTCATTATAATATGGCAACTTACTTAATTCAAATAGCATATACAGTCACATTAATAATATATATATATCGCTTCAAAGGAACACCTAACAAAAGGTATTCTTTCATGATTCACTAGTATTATTTATGCACAAACTAATCAACCTTACAAAATTCTTAAGGACTTACCTTGTGTTGGGTAAAACGGTTCCAACTCGGCTACTCGATGTTCTTTGCTTTGCCCTTGCTTGATTCCCCTCCTTTAAGTTCTTGAGCTTAATCAAATAAATTAACTAGTTTAACCGTCTTGCTAGATATTTATATCAAAATATTAGTGATTTTATATCATAACAAACACATGGTAAAATTTTATCTTTCTACCTTATGCTTTTGAGCTATTCAGCTAATAACCATATAATATCACCTTACTATCAATAATCCAATTACACATACATATATAACACATATATATTTGTATATACGACAACCACCCTTGCTAATTTCTCACATATATAGTGTAATAATTTTCATTACATTTTACAACCGTAATTGTTCAAGACATTAAAACTTCAACAAATATTCATCTATTACCTCGAGGCCGAATGCATCGCCAGTTCTCAACATAACATTATCTCAAATAGGTTTACATTCAAATATATATATAATCATGAATCAAACTCAACTTATAATCCAACATCACTCATTTAGTCGATTATATATAATCAAAGGTAATATCACAAATGGGCATACCTATATAGCCGAATGTGCAAAAATTAAATTCAACATCACCTATGTACTTAATTAGATGGCCGAATATACAATATCAATTATAATATCATTTTTAATTCATTTACACACATAGTTTCATCTCATGAACACTTGACCAAATTTTTCTAAACTAGCATAGCTTCACATCTATTTATAACATCATATAAATCCACATATATCTACATATCTACCCTAATTTTCTTTCACCTTTCTACTATTTCCGTTCACAACATCAAAAGCACCATACTCTTAGCATTTACCTCCCTCTAACCGTATTCCATTTAGTCACCTATTTAGGTACAAAATTAACATATGGGATATAATAAGACATTGGCTACTAACTAGATTTTCACAAAAATTTAATAAAATTAACATGAGTTGTGACACCCCGAAAGTGACCCTAGTCGGAAAGTGGTTTCGGGACCACTAAACCGAGTCATAAAGATAATTAACTGTCATAGTTGATGCTCATTATATGTACATATGCATGTGTGAAAATTTCATGTTTGAATTTTGTTAATAGTAAGGGAATTTTATCAAATAGGACTTACGTGAGAAAATTTTGAAATGTGATAGGTCAAAGCATAAAGATCTATTAGTGCATGAAATAAAAAGGGGGACTTGCATGTCAATTTCCCCCTAATTAGTAGTGGCCGGCCATGACAAGTATGGTAGACCAAGTGTGATGGGCAAGAACATGTCATAAACATGTTAAGTTAGTGTTTCATGGGAAGTATGATAAAATAAGGAGCATGGGATACAAAATATATGCCTTTTATATTAATAAATTAAATGTTAAATGAATAAATAATATGAAATATGAACTTATATTAAAAGAAATGGGTGATAAAAACAAAGCTGGTTCATCTTTTTCTTCCTCCATTGCCGTACCTAAAGAAAGAAAAGAAGAAATTGAAGTTAAGGCATTTGGTCACCTTTAAGTGGATTAAGCTCAAAAGCATCAAGGACAAAAGTCGGAAAAAGGGACGACAAAACTAAGCGAATAGCCGTAGAATTATAGTCGTCGACAACTTTTAAGGTAAGTTTCTAGCATATAAGTTTAGTTATAATGAAGAATGATATGGAAAACGGCATATATGATATTATGTTTTAAATATGTGAATGAGAACTTTACAGAGTAAATTGTATAAATCTGCAAGGGACAGCAGCAGTAGCGTTTTGGAAAAATTACCATAAATTGTGGGAGTTGAGTTAAAGGCTGAATAAAATATGTAATTAAATCTTAATGAGTCTAGTTTCTTATAAAAGAAACTGTGTAAGCAAAGGAATTTCTGATAATGAGATATTTAAAGTTGTGTGAGACGGTGTCAGAATGACTCCGAAATCCCCTGTTCTGTATTTAGAAAATCATTATAAATTGTACAAAAATGGTTATAAGATAAAATTTATATGCTTAGACTCCTTAATGAGTCTAGTTTCAAATGAAATCAAATACAACATATTTTGAATTCTGTAAAATGAGAAATTTGATTCGTAGTGAAGAGTGGTCAGATTAGTCAAATAGTGAAACAGGGGAAACTTTAAGAAAAATCTGGTACTGATTGGCCAAACCTAAAATTCTGGAAATTTTATGGTTGGAATATATACGAGTCTATATTCAGGAAAAATTAACGGAAAGTGATTTGGAGTTTTGTAGCTCCAGTTATAAATAATTTAGTGACTATTGCTCAGGAAAAACAGCTTGTGCTGAATTTGAGATTATGTTGTGAACCTTGATAAACTTGTTTTAGTTGCTCATAAGCTATTGATTAAACCCATACTTGAATTCTAAATCGTGATATTGTAAGTTTATGAGTATTTGAATATGAAATGATAGTATGGCGTAATGGCCGATGTGATGAATGTGAAAGTGTATATATATGTGATAAGGCCTAATAGCCGATGTGATGAATGTGAAAGTGTATATATATGTGATAAGGCCTAATGGCCGATGTGATGAATGTGAAAGTGTATATATATGTGATAAGGCCTAATGGCCGATGTGATGAATGTGAAAGTGTATATATATGTGATAAGGCCTAATGGCCGATGTGATGAATGTGAAAGTGTATATATGTGATAAGGCCTAATGGCCGATGTGATGAATGTGAAAGTGTATATATATGTGATAAGGCCTAATGGCCGATGTGATGAATGTGAAAGTGTATATATGTGATAAGGCCTAATGGCCGATGTGATGAATGTGAAAGTGTATATATGTGACAAGGCCGAGTGGCCAACGTGATGGATGTGAAAGTGTATAAATGTGATAAGTCCCGAAGGGCATTTGTGTCAGTACTATATCCGGGTTAAAACCCCGCAGGCTTTATGCGAGAATATTATCACTGATTAATGTCCGTAAGCTTCGTGCTCGTACTATATCCGAGCTCTAAAGACCCGATGACTACGTGTGGGGATTTTGTCCGGGTAAGACTTCGTAATAAGAATTGCTTATAAATATATTCAATGCGAAAGGTTAAACAGGTATGTACTCCAAGTTTATATGTGAGCTTGATTTGCACTAAATCATAAGGTAGTTATGTGATGCATACGAGAGCAATCTATGAGACTATTCCTATGATTATGTGACATCGGATCAGTGTGAGAGGTTATGTGAAATCATACGATATATCTATGTCACATGAGCTCACTTTTATGTGAAAGTTTATCTGCCTATTGTATATGATGAGATGTGCATATTCGGTAAAGGGATGGTATGCCCGAAGGAAGAGTGAAATAAAAATACGAACAACTATGTTATAATTTGATTGTTATCTGTTGACACTGCTTAAAACTTACTAAGCATTGTAATGCTTACTCCGTTTACTCTGTTTCCTCTGTTTTATAGATCTCATTGCGAAGCTACAGGCTCGGGGATCGTCAACAACTAGTCACACTATCACTATCCACTGTTTGGTACTGCTATGTTTTGGATTATCTTATGGCATGTATAAAATAGACTAGTGGCGGAAGAATATTTTGGTTAATGTATATAAGCCATGCGAAAATGGCATCTTTTAAATGTTTACTTAGAGAAGTTTAAATTTTATCCCTGGCCGTGCTTAGTACTTATCTAAATGAATGACCTTTATTTCAAGAAAAAGTTCAAAATTTTACGGTTCTGACATGAGTTACAAGCCCGGTAATGCCCCTTACCTATTCCGGCGACGGTCACGGGATAGGGGTGTTACATGAGTCCTACCTTAATCAACCCCTTAGGATGGCCGAATGTCTTAGAAAATTTCCTCCTTCTTTCCCTAGCTTACGACATTTGCAAGAAGAAGAAGATGAATTCTTTCTCTCCCTTTCTTATTTTATTCATCTTTTTCCTATTAATTCCTTTCTTTAATTTATTTTAACCATTAACTAATATAAAAAAATTACAATAAAATTCAACTTAGTGGAAGAAGCATTATTGCTTGGCCGGCCACTACTTGAATTTTGGGCAATTTGACATGCAAACCCAAGCTTTCTCACCTTGTTGTTATTTGATCCTTACAATTTACCTATCATCTTTTCTAAGTTTCTCAACTAAGTCCTTTCAAGAAAATTCACATTCCTAAGACTAAATTAAAACATTAAATTTTCATACACACACTATCACACATTAAATATATGCAATAAAAATTAAAGTAAATTTTTATGACTCGATTTTGTGGTCCCGAAACCACATTCCGACTAGGGTCAAATTAGGACTGTCACAGTCATGGCCGTGTGAAAACTGGTGGGGTTATTGACTTGGGTCACACGGCTGACCACACGCCTATATGCCAGCCCATGTGTCACACACGGCCAGTAGACACGCCCGTGTGTCTAGACCGTGTCAATCCTGTAGCGTATACTCACTTAAATTCAAAGTGTACCTAAGGGTACACACGGCCATGTAGCATGATCGTGTGTCACACACGGTTGAGATACACGCTTGTGTCTCTTCTCGTATAGACAAAAATTAGCTATTTGCAAAGCCAATTTGCCACCCTTTTCTCATGCACACTTAGCAACCAAAATGGTACCAATTCATCATATAATAGGCATCCCAAAATCATAAACTAAATGGACAATTCATACACAATTCATGCCATTTTATAATCAACCATTCCACTACTCAAATCCATAACCAAAACATACCAAATCAATATGCCAAAATTATCAAACTTAGATAACTTCTAAATGCATTTCCTCATCATTTTATCGTCTATTTCATGCTTCAAAACATACCATTTCATTATCTCCAAACATACCAAGATGGCACTAGCCTATACATGCCATATACCATATATATAAAGCTTCAAAAATACCAACAAGATGATCGATAGTGTGACGATGTTCTCGATGATCCCTGAGTCCACTAGCTTCGATAATCTATAAAATAGGGAAATAACACACAAAGTAAGCTTCAAAAGCTTAGTAAGCCATATACAAATAAATTATCACATGAATCAATATCATTTCCATCAGTAGGCAACTATGAGCAAACATTTATAAGATCACAAACCTTTCTCATTGTACACATATTCAATATCATAATTGAATACATCAAATACTTCCCTTTCATTAGTTGTAAGAATCTCGTACACACTTGGACCATTCAACTCATTCACACATACTTTTTATACTTGACTTTGGTCGTTGAACCATTTGAAATCTTCAAGGATACTCAGAATCACATAAAGCTCGCACAATGCCATATCACATATATGGTATTACATGTTATCATATATTAATGCCACTGTCCCAGATAGGGTCTTACACGAAATCGAATAACAATGCCAATGTCACAGACATGGTCTTACACATAATCATAATACAATGCCAATGTCCCAAACATGGTCTTACATGCAATCACATCTCGGTAACCTAATGTTATGACATTTGTATCCTATATTATTCCTAAGGTTCGTAAGGGACTTTTTTGTATACCGTAACTTTGTCGATTTTTCCTCATATTTTCTCATTAAACATTCGTAGCAATTCAATAATAATAAAACATATATAATTCAATTTAAAGACATTTACTTGCATATGAACTTACCTTGTATTGAGAATAAACAGACTGGATCAACTATTCGACAACCTTCGATTTCCCCTGATCTAAATCCGAGTTCTTTCTTTTAGGATCTATATAAATTCAAAATTAACTTATTTATTCATCAACACATTCAATTTAGTCCAAAAACACATATTTAAGCCAATTTACACTTTAACCCTAAATTTTGACATTTCTTACAGTTTAGTCCTCAATTCATAAAAACACAAATTACACAATTTTTTTTAAAATTCATACCAGCTGACTTTTCATAGATTCCTAGTCGCCCATTATTTTTATTTATTCCACATTTCAACCCTTCAATTTTCAAATTTCACAAATTAATCCTTATTTGACATTTTTGTCAAAAATCCCTTTACAAAACATTAAAATCTATCAACAATTATCCATTTTCCATCATTAACATTCAAAAACATCAAGCTATCATTAATGGCAACTCACAAATTCATCAACCAATTCTAATATTAAGGCATGGGCTAGCTAGAACTCAAAGCAATGATCACAAAAAATAGAAATCATTAAAAACCGAGCTCAAAACATACCTTAATCAGGCCAAGAATGTGTCAAACCCTAATGTTCTCCCATTATTTCTTTCTCTTTTAATTTTCGGTGAAGATGATGATAATTTAGGCTTATTTTAACTTTGTTTTATTTATTATAACCTTATTAACCAAATTACTAAATTAACCTTATTATAAAACATTTAATTTCATCCATTTAATGCCCACTTATGTCCATTCCCACAATTCATGGTCTAATAACATCATAAGGACCTCACATTTAATCAACCATAGCAATTAGACACCTTTATCAAATAGAATGCAAATTTTGCATTTTACGCGATTTAGTCATTTTATCAAATTGAGCAATCAAACACTAAAATTAGCTCATGAAATTTTCACACATATATAATCACATGCTGTAAACACCAAAAATAATATTAAAATAATTTTTATGACCTTGGATTTTTGGTCCTGAAACCACTATTCTGATTTAGCTAAAATCGAGCTATTATAGAATAGAACTAATAACATAGGTAGTGATGCCCCTAAGGGAATATCAAGTTAAAGTGAGATTGAAAGGTAATCTTGTTGTGCACCCCTTCATTAGTCTAGGATTAACCAGTGAGCTTAGAAGATAATCAGACCTAATTCATCTAAGTCGGTGAAATTGAGATTAAAAGATAAAATGGAGCCATTTGGTAATTTACACGATTTATGTCCTTTATTCAAGGTTCGGTGAACCACATCGAGGTTAAGCAAACCCTGTTAGTTGTTTGTTGGATAGTCCTTTATTTTATATTTCTTGCAATTTAATCCCTAAAATAGAATCTTTAATTTTCTTACAAACTTATCTTGCTATGAATTTTCGTACTATAAAATCATATTAGTACCACTTAGAATCTATTATGTATGCTAGTTATTACTCAATTGCCTCATCCTTTAGGTTTGAGCCCTTGAAATATTTCGTGTTCCATCGAAACTATAAGTATTACAACTGAAACTGTACGCTTAAAGTAAAATCGGGCTTTAATTTTTTATATAAATTCATTATTTTATCGCGTACGCGCACAGCTAATCAAGTTGTTGGTGACATTGCCAAGGAACACGTAAGATTGAGTAATTTTTAGTGTACACTTTTAGGTAGAGGTAAGTACCCAAAGTAGGATTTATATATATGGCCTTATTTTCTGTTTGTTTTTATTTTGTTGCAATTTTTAGTTAACTTTCTTCACTCTCTTATGCTTGTAAGAAGCGGTATATGACTTGAATCAATAACGGTGTCTTACCATTTGAGCCAAAACCAGAATGTATCATCACACTTACGATGATGGCACAACATCCTAGAGATGCACCACCTCCACTAAGAGAGCAACCTACAAAAAATTCGCACGGGGAAATTCAACAACCACCACACCTACCAATGGAGCAGTAAACTTTGCGCGACTACACAATACCCAACTTAGATGCTGTTCAAGGTAGAATTGATTGCCCGATAATTAATGCTAACAACTTCGAAATCAAATTGGCTATGATCCAAATGATACAATCAAACCTTTAATTTCAAGGGTTAATGAATGAGGATCCAAATCAACATCTTAAGTGGTGTGTAACCATTTGTGATACTTTCAGATATAATGGTGTATCAGATGATGCTATTCATCTTCGGTTATTCCCTTTCTCTCATACGAAAAATGCTTTTTTATGTTTATATTTGCATTCTGTGGATTCCATCAACACTTGGGATGAGCTAGCGAGTAAATTTTTGGCAAAGTATTTTCCCTCAAGGAAGGCCATGAAACTTCATATGAATATTACCAATTTTTTGAAAGTGGAAGGAGATTCATTATACGAGGCATTGAAGCACTTTAAGTTGATTTTGCGCAAGTGTCCATACCATGGTTTACAAGATTTTTTGTAACTTCAAGTCTTCTACAATGGACTTGATGGAACTTTACGCTCTAGTCTTGATGAAGCATTCATAGGAGCATTCATGTCAAAGACTTACGCCGAAGCCTGTCAACTCATCAAAGACATGGCAATGAACTCTTACATGTGGCTAGCTAACCGGTTCACATCTAAAGCCAAAAAAACGATAGCGAATGCTATGAGTACCAAGGATAAATATCAACAAGTTCTTGAAAGGCTCACTCAATGGGAGATAAGTGCGGCTAAGGCACAAGTCCAAAACCAACCTAATCTAACCAATTTTAATGCAGGGCACAATGATGAGAGCAAGCATATAGACGCTAATTATATTGGAAAAAAAGGATATAACCCTTACTCCAACACTTATAACCTTTGATGGCATGATCATCCTAACCTTAGGTGGGGAAGGAATCAAGCAGGACCTTCAAACCAAGGGAACCAAAACCTTAATCCTCTTAAACCTAATACACCATGCCAACCTTTGTTACATTTTAGGGCACCCTAAGATCAAGAGAGAAAACCAGCTTATAGTAGTGACCTTCCATTGTTTATTAGGGTGAGCAAAGTAGAGGAAGGTCTGTACATAGTCCACTCAGATGTGCACCAAATTCATGGTGAACTAAGCAAGTTTTGCAATTGTTTCAAAATAATTTAGCCTCTATGTAACAACCTAATTTCGGTGAGGTCGGAATATTGGTTTCGAGACCACAAATCTGAATTAAAAATAAAAATTATTTTATTTTGTTTTATGATTGACATCATGATAGGAAGGTCACATAAAAATTTTGATTCGAAAATTTTATTGGTTGTGTGGTTAGTTAGGTAAAGGACTAAATTGCATAAAATGCAAAAGTTGGATTCTAGTAGCTATAGGTATTAAATAGCTATAAAATTCAAAACTTAAGGTCCTTATATGATAATTAGACCATTTAAGGGTAGTTAGTAGATATTTTTATGACTCATCCATGGAAAAATTAGAAAAGGCAAGGGACTAAATTGGAAATCACTAAAATTAAAAGATAACAATTAAATAAAAAGAAATATTCATCTAAATTCATATCATCTCCCCTACAATTTCCAAGGAAATCCTAGGAGAGAGGAAGACAAATTACCAAGCTTGAAAAGATCCGAAAAGACCAACTACGGAACTAGATCAAGGAAAGTAAAAGGCTTCAGATTAGTTGAAATTAAAAAATGAATCATTTTCAAGGTAAGTTCGTGTAACTTAACTATGTATGTTAAATGCTTGAATTTAATTGTATGATTGTGTTGATGTGAATGAGATAACATATATTATGGAATAATCATAAGTTGTGACATGTGGATGAATTGTCATGTTTCGGTTGAACGTTGAAATTTGATGGATTAAGGTGATATGCTTGAATGAGAATAATATTCCACATGCTGTAAAAAGGATTTAGCCCAGACGGGTAATCCTAGTATAAGCCACTCGAGCCTATGCTATAGATTGGATTTAGCCAGGACAGGCAATCCAAATTAAGCTCTTTAGAGCATATGCCCTCAAAAGGATTTAGCTTGGACTGGTAATCCTATAACATAACATGTAGCTCGAGAGTGTGTGTGGTACGTTTTTGCCCAAAGGGGTACTTTTGAGTATACTAACTGGGAGTCCATCGGCATTTCAATAGTTCAATGGAAAAAGAAATCTTGAATCAAGGAAAGGTGAAAATTTTATGAAACTTGGAATGTGATGAGCTTATCTATGTTTACTTGATATTCGTATGAGATTATGTGACTAACTTGTTTGAATAAGTGTATGTTTTTAGGTAACTTACCCAAAATTGATGGGATATATATTTATGTGTGCTTGTGTTAATAAATAAGACAGTAAGTTATTTTCTGTTATATGAACTTACTAAACATAAAATGCTAACTCTGTTTATTTTTCTTTGTCTTATAGTGCTCAAAGCTCGCGAAGGTTGGAAGTCGGTCGGAGTAGTCATCACACTATCCACTATCTTATTTTCGTAAAAATAGAAATTTCATTTTGGTATAATGGCATGTATAAGCTTAATTGGCCAATTATGGCTTGACGATGATGTTTGTAATCTAGCCGTTAGAATGGCTACTAATGGTTGTTTGATATACTTGTAATGTTATACTAGCTTTATATATATACATTAAGTGGTTGTTTTTATTAAACCAAGGTAAAATTTTAAACATGTATGCATGTAGTGATATGCCTTGTAAATGATGAAATTTGCTTGAGATGGATGCTTGGAATGGTTGGATTATATTTGGTATGTTTAGTCTAGGAACATGGTAAATTTGGGTGACAAATGAAGCTAGGAAATGGCTTCTTTCTATCCATACGGGCAGGCACACGGGGGTGTGTCTTGGTCATGTGTCCCATGGGCATGTGGTCCGGCCATGTGTCCCCTGTATCTTAAAAATGAGAAACAGAATGCTCAGAATTAGGCACATGAGCAGAGACACGGGTGTGTGTCTCATCCGTGTGGTTGACATAGCCTAGAACACTGGCGTGTTACACGACCATGTGAAAATTGCTCCTAAATTTCAAAAATAAAAATTTTCCACACAGCCTAGTACACGGGCGTGTGACTTGGCCATGTGACTTCAATTTCTTCATGCTTTAAAAGTCAGAGAGTTACACGGATTAGGCATGTATAAGCTTAATTGGCCAATTATGGCTTGATGATGATGTTTGTAATCTAGCCAATGGAATGACTAGTAATGGTTGTTTGATATACTTGTAATGTCATGCTATGCTAGCTTTATATATATATTAAGTGGTTGATTTTAGTAAGTCTAACATGTGGATTAAACCAAGGTAAAATTTTGAACATGTATACATGTAGTGGTATGCCTTGTAAATGATGAAATTTGCTTGAGATAGATGCTTGGAGTGGTTGGATTGTATTTGGTATGTTTAGTTCAGGAACATGGTAAATTTGGGTGACGAATGAGGTTAGGAAATGGCTTGTGTCTTTCCACACGGGCAGGCACACGGGCGTGTGTCTTGGCCGTGTGTGACACACGGCCTGTCCCATGGGCATGTGGTCTGGCCATGTGTCCCCTACATCTTAAAAATGAGAAACAAAATGCTCAGAATTGGGCACACAGGCAGAGACACGGGCGTGTGTCTCAGCCGTGTGGTTAACACTGTAACAGCCCAATTTTACGGTTAGTCAAAACAGTGGTTTTGGGACCACAAATTCGATGCAGAAAAACTTATTTTTATTATATTTTTATGGTATACAATTTTATGAAATGATTCTATGAAAATTTCATTCAAAAATTTTAACATTTGGGCACTCAATTTAGTTAGAAGGACTGAGTTGCAAAAAGTACAAAACTTGAGTTCTATATGCTAGAGGTGTCTAATTGCTATGAAAATTTAAATTAAAGGTCCTTAGATGGTAATTAGACCATTTGTTAAGTTAGTGGACAAAAATGGACATGAGGTAAGAGAAATTTTATGTTTTAAGTTAGGGGCATTTTGGTCATTTAGTAATTAAATGAATTAAAAGGAAAAAATCAAGCCAAAAACCTTGTCCATATTCTTCCCCTTATGCTGAAAATTAGAAGGAAGACATAGTTAGGGTTTGGCCAACTTTCAAGCTCGATTGTAAGTCCGTTCTTGTCCCCTTTTTATTGCTCTTTACATTTTTAAAGTTGTTGACACTCGATCTATCTATCTGTACCACAAATTTGAGAAATGATTAAGGTCTAGGGTTTGAACCATGTTAGACATGTGTGTATTTTGATGTTTAATGGTAGATTATGCAAGTTTGATGTTAAAAAAACAAGTTTTGCTAAGAGATTTTTGATGAAACACCTAAAAGGGACCTAATTGTAAAAAGTTATAAAATGAGTAGTAAAAATGTAAAAGAATGGAAAGTGTACGTTGTTATAAGCATGTAAAAGGTTCTACTAGGCTTTGGAATCGAAGAAATTGAATCAATTTCATTTTACAAGCCTAGGGACCAAAGTGTAAAAATGTCAATGTTTAAGGGGTAAAATGTAATTTTTTCAAAATTTAAATTTTGGGCTGAATTGAACAATGAGAATATTTAATGAGTTAAATTTGCTATTATAGATCAAGATAAAGGAGGTTCAAACTTAAATCGGGGGAAAAACAAAGTATTTGACGATTAGGCCCCATTTCCACTATTTTTGCACCGAGGTAAGTTTGTATGTAAATAATGCATTGTTTTAATTATGTTTTAAACCTTTATTATTGTATGAATTTGATTTACCCTTGGATGTATTCGACAAACTTCCAACAAGCATGAAACCCCTGTTGAACTTTAGGAATAGATAGGATACAAATGTCATGACATTAGGGTTATTGAGATTTACGTGTAAGACCATATTTGGGATATGGCATCGATATGAGACTTTGTGTAGGATGATAGCTAGGCTATTGGCATCGATATGAGTTCACAAGTAAGACCATATTTGGGATATGGAGTTGGTACGGTACTGTGTGTACGAGATTCCGAGTATCCTTTAGTATTCCAAGTGGTTCAATGGGTAATTTAATGAGTATGTCAAAGGTGAATTGCATGCATATCCAAATTTGAGACGACTCAGGTATGTGCGTAAAACTCATACATAATGAGCTCGATATGTGATGTACCTTCAATAAGGTTATGATTGAGTAAGTTATGATTTCAAGATCTTAATAATATTTATGCAAATGGTTATCATGTTAATTGTATGTTAAATGTTAGATATGATGCTTATTATTTGCATAGGAATTTACTAAGCTATATAGCTTACTCCCTTTTCTTTTCCCTTGTTTTATAATGTCATCAAGCTAGCTTGAGGATCAGAAACTGTCGGAGATCTGCTCACACTATCAACAATTATTTTGGTACCAATGATTTCAACATTTTGAGTTATGGCATGTATAGGGGACTTGGTTATTTTGTTATGTGTCATAATTGAATTGGCCAAATGTGTTGGCTAATATTGATTGATAGTTCATTTTGTTTAAGGCCATTGGAAATTGGCTACTATTGGTATAAGTGATTTAATGGATGATGCCTTTCATAAATATGGAGCTTTAGTTGATTAGAGTTGATAAGTATGTGATGTTTGTGTATGAAAAATGGTAGCATGTGAGTGTTAAGTTGATGCCTTGGATGTGGTTGATTTAGTTGTATGTATATGCTTGATTTGGTGTTATGTTATGTTATGTAGGTTTGTGCATCAAAGGGTGGCAAAATGGCTTGGTAAATAGCCTTATTTTGTCTACACGAGTAGGCACATGGGCATCTGTCTAGGCCGTGAGCGACACACGGTCTGCCCCACGAGCATGTGTTTAGGTCGTATGTCCGCTGCACACTAATTTTTACAAAACAAAATGCTTGAAATTGAACACACGGGTAGAGAGACAGGCTTGTGTCTCTGCCGTGTGGATGACACGCCTCAGGCATGGGCATGTATCCTGGGTGTATGAAGTCTGCACCTATTTTATGAAAAATCAAAATAATTAAATCGACCACACGACCTAGCACACTGGCGTGTGTCTTCAATTTGTTCTTGCATGACAAACAGAGAGTTACATAGGTTAGGGACACGGGCGTGTGTGACTACATGGCCTGCTCACACAAGTGTGTCCCATACCCACACGGGCGTGTGACCCTTGTTTGGTGAAAAATTTTCCAAGTGATGTAAAAAATTCTAAAGTTCTTGGTTCAGTCCCAAACCACTTCCAAAGCATGTTTTGGGCCTCGTAGGCTCGTAATAGGGACATGGTGATTGAGTATGAAAAGTTTTAATTTGGTTACAAATTTGTGACTCGGAATTGTAAGAAAGTTTGTGTGGTAAGTCTGGTAATGCCTAGTACCTATTCCGGCGTCAAATACGGGTAAGAGGTGTTACAGACACGGCCGTGTGAAAACTGCACCTAAATTTCAAAAATAAAAATTCACCACAAGACCTAGCACATGGATGTGTGACTTGGCAGTGTGACTTCGATTTCTTCATGCTTTAAAAGTCAGAGAGTAACATGGGTTAGGCACACGGGTGTGTACTACATGGCCTGACCACACGGGCGTGTGAGCCCTGCACCTAGGAAAAATTTTACAATTTCATTAAAAATTCCCTGACTTCCAAGTTTAGTCCCGATTTGACTTTAACGCTTGTTTTGGGCCTTGAGGGTCCTTATATGGGACGATATGTATGATCTCAGATAATGAATAGTAATTTACATAAATTAATTAAAAATGTTCTAAATGTTTCGATAATACTCCAAAACCTCATTTCAATGAGGGATACAGGTTAGACGTGTTACATTTAGTAGTATCAGAGATACGATTTAGCTGGTTCTACTGTAGCAAGTACGAGTCTAGCTATACATGCCATTATATAAATTATGATAGTGTGATATCTCCTGACCATTTTTAAATGTATTTACATATAGTAATGTCTTCTAACCAAGCTAAAGCTGAGATTAAAGAAGCTGAGAGCGCTACTCAAGCTTCCATGCAGCAAGCTGTATCTAGTGGTAGTAGAAGGCCCGTATCTGATGGCCGAAGTGAGGCAGCAAAAGCAGCCTTATTTGAATTGATGGATGAATGGTTTAGTGAATATATGAGAATAAATTTCGCTGTTCAACGACCACCCCCACCTGCTTCACAAAATGATGAAACACCACAGGACGCTAGATTTGTTAGAATTGGTAAGGCTCTGGTAGACAAAATCAGAAAACATAGGGCTGAAGAATTTAGGGCTATGACCAATGAGATCTAGAGACGGCCTAGTTCTGGCTGGAAAATACTATCTGGGTTTCAGATGAGTTATAATGTACACCAGCCAAATGTCAAAAATATGCGGTATCTTTGTTGAAAGACACAACCTATCATTGGTGAAAAACCATATCTTCTGTGGTGTCTAAGGAAAATATTACATGGGAATTTTTCCAAACAAAGTTTAAAAAGAAGTATATTAGTCAGAGATTCCCTCGACCAGAAAAAGAAGGAATTTCTAGAGCTCAAACAGGGGAATATGATAGTGTCCGAGTATGAACGGGAATTTCTTAGATTGAGCAAGTATGCTAGTGATTGGGTTCAAACTAAAACCGAAATGTGCAAACGATTTGAAAAAGGGCTAAACAAAGATATCAAGCTGTTAATTGGAATTTTGGAATTAAGAGAATTCGCAGTGTTGGTTGAACGAGCATACAAGGCCGAGAAATTAAGCTAAGAAAAGAAGCAAGCGAAAAGGGAAGCTCGGGTTTCAAGTAAAAGATTCGTAAGTAAGGCACAATCATTTGCTCCAAAGAAATCAAAGAATTATCATGAGCTCTAAACGCACCAACTCAAGGTCTTCATCTCCCTTAACCACCAGTGTTAGGAGTGTTGGAAACCCCAAACCATGATATAGTGTCTGTAATAAACTACATTTCAGTGAATGCTGGATGAGAACTGGGGCTTGCTTCAAGTGTGGTTCTCTCGACCATTTTTTTAAAGATTGCCCGGAAAGGGTTGAGAAAGACATTGAACAAACCCTAAAACTGAGTAATCCAACCTCGAGGGGTAGACCACCATGGTACTCTGTAAATGTCGGTGGAAATCATAATATTGCAAAGGATTTAACAGCTAAATCTAAGGCTCAAGCTCCGGCAAGAACCTATGCAATACGTGCAAGGGAAGATGCTTCGGCACCAGATGTTATCATTGGTACATTCTCTCCACTTGATACTGATATTATTTCTTTGATTGATCTTGGTTCCACGCACTCATATATATGCACAAAATTTGTATCTAATAAAAATATGATTCTTGAATTCATCGAATTTGTGGTTAAAGTTTCAAACCCCTTGGATCAGCATGTTATGGTGGATAAAGTTTGTAAAAATTTCCCATTGATGGTAAAGGGTTATTGTTTTCTGGCTAATTTGATGTTGTTACCGTTTGATGAATTTGATGTAATATTGGGAATGGATTGGTTAATCCAACATAATGCAGCGGTAAACTATAAGCATAAATACATTGTATTGAAGTGTCAGAATGGTGAGTTACTCTGGGTTGAATCTAAGAAACTGGATGGACTGTCTAACATGATTTCAGCAATATTAGCACAGAGGTATATTAAGAAGGGGTATGAGGCTTACCTTGCTATTGTACTGGACACCAAAGTGTCAGAGTTGAAAATCCAGTCAGTGTCGGTTGTTTGTGAGTTTCTTGAGGTATTTCTAGAAGAACTACCTGGCTTACCTCCAGCTAGAGAGGTGGAATTTTCCTAGACCTTGTGCCAGGGATGACGCTGATATCTATATCACCTTATAGAATGACTCCTGCTGAATTGAAAGAGTTGAAGGTACAGTTGCAAGAGTTGATTGATAGAGGATTTTCCCAACCAAGCTTTTCACCATGGGTTGCACCGGTATTGTTTGTAAAGAAGACAAATGGATTATTAAGATTATGCATCTATTACAAACAGCTTAATAAAGTCACAGTCAAGAATAAATACCTGTTGCCTCGTATAGATGACTTGTTTGATCAATTAAGAGGTGCCACTATATTTTCAAAAATTTATTTACGATCTGGTTATTATCAGCTGCGAGTAAAAGATTCAGATGTGCTGAAGACAGCTTTCAGAACTAGATATAGGCATTATGAGTTTTTGGTGATGCCATTCGTATTAACAAATGCCCTGGTGGTATTTATAGATTAAATGAATAGAATTTTTAGACATACCTGGATAGGTTCGTGGTAGTTTTTAATGATGATATTTTGGTTTACTCTCGGGATGTGAATGAACATGCTAAATATCTGAGAATTGTTTTGCAAACTCTGCGTGAAAAATAGTTGTATGCTAAATTTAGTAAATGTGAATTATGGCTACGGGAAGTTAGTTTCCTTAGACATGTTGCATTTATAGAGGGTATTTGGGTAGACCCGAACAAAATTTCAGCTATCGTAAGCTAGAAGCCACCGAAGAATGTTTCAGAAGTCAGAAGCTTTCTGGGACTAGTAGGATACTATCAAATATTTGTTAAAGGGTTCTCAATGATAGCTTATCCGATGACTCAATTGTTGCAAAAAGAGGTGAAATTCGAGTGGACTGATAAATGCCAACAGAGTTTTGATTGATTGAAAGCTTTATTGATGGAAGCGCCCATATTAGTCCAACCTGAATTGTAAGGAATTTACAATTTACAACGATGCCTCGTTGAATGGTTTAGGATGTGCATTGATGTAAGATGGTAAAATAGTGGCATATGCATCTAGGCAGCTAAAACTGCATGAAAGAAATTACCCGGTACACGATCTTGAATTAGCAGCTATTATTTTTGCATTAAAAATATGGCAGGATTATCTTTTTGGTGAAAAATGTCACATCTTTTTGGATCACAAAAGTTTGAAGTATTTAATGACACAGAAAGAACTAAATTTGAGACAACGTTGATGGTTGGAATTATTGAAATATTATGATCTCATTATTGATTACCATCCAGGGAAAGCTAATGTAGTGGCAGATGCCTTGAGCCAAAAATCCTTGTTTGCCTTATGGGCATTGAACACCTAGTTGTCTTTATTTGATGATGGTTCACTTATAGCTGAGTTAAAATTAGACCGACATTTATGCAACAGATCTCTAAAGCTTAGAAAAATGATGGTAAGTTACAAGCGAAACAGATACAAAGTGAATCGACTCCTCACTCAGAATTTCAGATCAGGACCGAAGGTTGTTTATTGTTCAGAAATAGAGTATGTATATCAAAAAGTTCAGAACTGGTACAGAAGATTTTGAATGAAGCTCATAATGGTAACATGCCTATACATCCTAGTAGTAATAAAATGTATAATGCTTTGAAAAAGATGTACTGGTGGTTGGGAATGAAATGAGATATTTCTGAATTTGTAACGAAGTGTTTGATATATCAACAAGTGAAGGCTGAACACCAAGTGCCTTCATGATTATTGCAACCAATTACAATACCAGAATGGAAATGGGAAAGAGTTACCATGGATTTTGTAACGAGATTACCTTTATCACCGAAAAAGAAAGATGTTGTCCGGGTAATTGTCAATCATTTAACGAAGTCGGCATACTTTATGCCGGTACGTATGGATTTTTCAGTGGATAGATTGGCTGGATTATATGTTTTTGAGATTGTCAGATTGCATGGAGTGCTTGTCTTCATTATTTTAAATAGAGATCCTGATTTACATCTCGATTTTGGAGTAAGTTGCATGAAGCTTTGGGCACTCGTTTACACTTTAGTACTGCATTCCATCCTTAAACAGATGGACAATCTGAACGTGTGATACAGATTTTAGAAGAAATGTTTCGGTGTTGTATACTTAAATTTGGAGGTAATTGGGAAAAATACTTGTCTTTGATTGAATTTACTTACAATAACAATTATCAGTTCAATATTAGAATGGCGCCGTATGAGGCTCTATATGGTCGTAAATGTAGAATCCCATTGTATTGGACAAAGTTAAGTGAGAGAAAGATACACAGAGTCTACTTGATCTAGGAAACCGAAGGAAAGGTGAAGATAATTAGGGCCAATTTGAAAGCGACGTCAGACCGTCATTTAAAGCAGAAAGAGATAGAATTTCAGATTGGTGATAAAGTATTCTTGAAAGTGTCACCTTGGAAGAAAGTTCTCCCATTCAGCTTTAGAGGAAAACTGAGTCCACGGTTTATCGGGCCATATGAGATCATTGAAAGAGTCGGGCCTGTTGCATATCGGTTAGCATTACCGCCGGAGCTTGATAAAATTCATAATGTTTTTCATGTATCCATGCTACGACAATATCGATCGGATCCTTCACACATTATTACTCTAACAGAAGTTGAGATTTAGCTTGATATGACTTACAATGAGGAACCAATTAAGATACAGGATAATCAGACGAAAGAGCTTAGAAATAAAAAGGTGTCCTTAGTAAAAGTCCTTTGGAAATGGCATGGGTTAGAGAAAGCTACTTGGGAGCCTGAGGATACCATGAGGAAGCAATACCCTAACCTCTTTTCTGGTAAGAATTTTCGAGGACGAAAATTTCTAAGGGGGAGAGTTGTAAAGCCCAATTTTAGTAAGGTCGGAACAGTGGTTTTGGGACCACAAATTCGAGTTAAAAATAAAAATTATTTTATTTTATTTTATGGTTGACATCATGACAGGAAGGTCATATGAAAATTTTGATATGAAAATTTTATCGATTGTGTGGTTAATTAGGTAAAGGACTAAATTGCATAAAATGCAAAAAATTGGATTCTAGTAGCTATAGGTATCAAATAGCTATAGAATTCAAAACTTAAGGCCTTATATGGTAATTAGACCATTTAAGGGTAGTTAGTAGATATTTTAATGACTTATCCATGGAAAAATTAGAAAAGGAAATGGACTAAATTGGAAATCACTAAAATTAAAAGATGATAATTGAATAAAAAGAAATATTCATCTAATTTCATATCATCTTCCCCAAAATTTCCATGGAAACCCTAGGAGAGGAAGACAACTTACCAAGCTTGAAAAGATTCAGAAAGAACAACTACAGAACTAGATTGAGAAAAGCAAAAGGTTTCAAATTAGTTGAAATTCAAAAATGAACCATTTTCAATGTAAGTTCGTGTAACTTAACTATGTATGTTAAATGATTGAATTTAATTGTATGATTGTGTTGATGTGAATGAGATAACATACATTATGAAATAATCATAAGTTGTGAAATGTGGACGAATTGCCATGTTTCGGTTGAATGTTGAAATTTGATGGATTAAGGTGATATGCTTGAACGAGAATAATATTCCACATGTTGTAAAAAGGATTTAGCCCGGATGGGTAATCCTAATATAATCCGCTCGAGCCATTGCTAATGATTGGATTTAGCCAGGACAAGCAATCCAAATTAAGCTCTTTAGAGCATATACCCTAAAAAGGATTTAGCCTGGACTGGTAATCCTATAACATAACATGTAGCTCGAGAGTGTACGTGTTAAGTTTTTTCCCAAAGGGGTACTTTTGAGTATACTAACCGGGAGTCCATCGGCATTTCAATAGTTCAACGGAAAAAGAAATCTTGAATCAAGGAAAGGTGAAAATTTTATGAAACTTGGAATGTGATGAGCTCATCTATGTTTACTTGATATCCGTATGAGATTATGTGACTAACTTGTTTGAATAAGTGTATGTGTTTAGGTAACTTACCCAAAATTGATGGGATATATATTTATGTGTGCTTGTGTTAATAAATAAGACAGTAAGTTTATTTTCTGTTATACGAACTTACTAAGCATAAAATGCTAACTCCGTTTATTTTTCCATGTCTTATAGTGCTCAAACCTCGCGAAGGTTGGAAGTCGGTCGGAGTAGTCATCACACTATCCACAATATTATTTTGGTAAAAACAGAAATTTCATTTTGGTATAATGGCATGTATAAGAATGGTTGCTTGATATACTTGTAACGTCATGCTATGCTAGCTTTATATATATACATTAAGTGGTTGTTTTTATTAAACCAAGGTAAAATTTTGAACATGTATGCATGTAGTGATATGCCTTGTCAATGATGAAATTTGCTTAAGATGGATGCTTGGAATGGTTGGATTATATTTGGTATGTTTAGTCCAGGAATATGGTAAATTTGGGTGACAAATGAAGCTAGGAAATGGCTTGTTTCTATCCACACAGGCGTGTCTTGGCCGTGTGTCCCATGGGCATGTGGTCCAGCAATGCGTCCCTTGTATCTTAAAAATGAGAAACATAATGCTCAGAATTAGGCACATGGGTAGAGCCACGGGCGTGTGTCTTAGCCGTGTGGTTGACATAGCCTAGAACACTGGCGTGTTACACGACCATGTGAAAATTGCTTCTAAATTTCAAAAATAAAAATTTACCACACGGCCTAGCACACGGGCTTGTGACTTGGCCATGTGGCTTCAATTTCTTCATGCTTTAAAAGTTAGAGAGTTACACGAATTAGGGACACGGGCGTGTGTAGTACATGGCCTGACCACACAGGTGTGTGAGCATTGCACCTAGGAAAAATTTTGGAATTTTGCGAAAAATTCCCTGAGTTCCCAATTTAGTCCCAATTTGACGTCAACACTTGTTTTGGGCCTTGAGGGTCCATATATGGGAAAATATGTATGATCTCAGATAATGAATAGTAATTTACATAAATTAATTGAAAAATGTTTTGAATGTTTCAATAATACTTCAAAACCCTGTTTTAACTACAGATACGGGTTAAGGGTGTTACACTCTAGCATACCCAGCAATACTGAACCTAAACCGAAGAGGGAAGGAAATGAGCATGCCAAGGCGATCACCCTTAAATCGAAGGTTGTGGTTAAGGAACCTATCCAACCAAATTGTAGGGAGAAGAAAGTGAGTGAGAAGGGTGAGAGCACCCACACTCCTAGTGTCGGAGATAGGGTAGTAGAGAAGAAATGACCTAAGAGTAAACCTACACATATTGAACCTAAAGATAGAACCGTTCCACCACCACCACTAATCCCGAAACCCATAGTCTTTTTGAACCGTCTAAAAGAGAAAAAGAAGCGGGATAATGAGGAGTTTATAGACTTCCTAAAAATGTTCAAGGCTTTGAATGTCAGTCTCCCGTTACTTAAAGTCCTTGAAAAGATGCCTAAATACTTCAAATTTCTTAGGGAAGTTATGTCTAGGAAAAAGATGATAGGGAGAGATGAGAGGTTCTATCTTAATGCTAAATGTAGCGCTATTATGTCTAGGAGAGTCCCACCAAAACTTAAGGATCCCAGTAGTTTTACCATTCTTATAGAGATTGGGAGAGTTAACTTTTACAAAGAACTTTGTGACTTTGGGTGAGTATAAACTTAATGCTTTTCTCCTTCTACTGTAGGCTAAGCCTAGGAGACCCTAGGGAAACTTTAGTAACCCTCCAACTAGTCGATAAGTTCCTTGTTCAACCGAAAGAATTTGTGGAGGATTTTTTTTATGAAAGTTTAGCATTTCATCATACCAATCAATTTCATAGTTCTTGACTTTAAAGAGGAAGTAGAAATACCTATTCTATTCGAAATACCATTCCTAGCACCTCTAGAGCCACCATAGGTGTAGTTAAGGGAGAAATGATGATGGTAGTGAATGGAGAGGTAGAATCCTTTATGTGTGTGGAACCCGAGGCTAAGGTAAAGGAGATGTCTCCTAATAGAGAGTTGGAGTGCCAAGTCATCAGGGTAGTTGTAACACCGCTAACCTGCATCCGTCGCCAGAATGGGGTTACGAAGCATTACCAAACCAGACACAATTTTCAAACAAACTCTTAGTTCATTATGCATGCAAATATAATAATTAAGTCACAAAGTAGAACTTCACGAAACATTAATATTAACATTAAATAAACATCTCATTCCATACTCGAACCCTGTTATATTAAAAAATAATCATGTTTCCTTATAACTTGAATAAATATTAATGTGGTATTTTTTTTTCAAACCCTAGAAAAATATAAAGTTTAATGCAACTTATAGAATGAAGTACACGCCAAACACATATTAAAAATCGTAAATAAATAGAACTCACAGAACTAAGTACATATATTCTTATCAATTTAATCTTATCATATTCGGCACAAGTACATTATCACATAATCAACCAGTTTATAATCATAATTTAGGGACTGACTTATATATTACTCAACATTCATCAAATATCAAGTAGGACATTTATACATCACATAAAAAAAACTCATATTATCTTCATGATTTACTAACGCACAAGTCACCTTACCTTTGGTTATTTTTCAATGCATTTAGCCGAATACAAATTTGTTTAGAAAATATGCTTTAACAATTGTTTACTTTCAAGTTTGTTCAATCAATTTACAAATCTATATATTTCAAATGCTTAAACTAGTATATATATATATAATTATATATATATATATCAAACATAATTTGTATAACATTTTCACATCTCATGATCATATAAAAACATGATAATATTACCTCTTAGCAATATAACAAAGATCATAATTATAACTAATTTAATAACCTTATATTTGACTAAGTATTTAAGTATACATTTTACTAAGATTTATGTCATATCAAATTTATTACAACATATGTTTATATATATAGTCCAAATCATGTTAAATACATATACTAAACATTTACCAAAATACAATTCAAAGCCAATTTACTTTTCATTAATTCGGAAATAATAAACTATTCATAAAAGCAATTCATACCATATAACATGTATATCAAAATAAAATCCAGCTATGTTTAGGTATAACCTAATATTCATTATTACCAAACCACCTAACATCGCCTTAACTAAACATATCAACTAAATTCACATTCACTTTTATCCATGCATAAACTAAAACCGAATCAATCATTCATACACATCCAAAATCTTCAACCATCTTCAATGCACATAACACATATAAACTTAATTAAGGTTTCATGTACTCACATAACATACTGGCCATAGTTTACATATAAACATATATAACAGCCAAAAACATCATAACCACAATCAAACATATCCATGGCATATTACAGCATAAAACCAAACATCAATCCTATATGTCACAAAGCATACATACCAAAATGAACATAAACCATGGTCAAATATAACCGAACATAAACATAATGATCAAGCCTTGTAACCAAACTTAACAAAATAAAAAAGCCATTTTTGCATGGCTCATTATATATTCATACTTCAAACTTGACCCAAAACAACATAGCTTATACATGCCATAGGTTCGAGTTAAAACTTATAAAATACCAAAAGCAGTCGATAGTGTGATGGACTTTGCTGATGATTCCCAAACTCGTAATTTGACTTCAAAATCTATAAAATAGGGACAAACATAAACACATACAGTAAGCTATCATAGCTTAGTAAGTCATAAGCAAATAAATAATTCAATATCAACATCAACTCATTTTAAACAAGCTAATTATACTATCATGATCACATTTATTCTCAAACTCAACATTTCATATATATATATAACTTATACTTTCATATTCAAATTTAACCTTGGCCGAATATTCATGTATGTATATTTTTTTATCTGAGTAACATTCAACTTCAAATCCTTAATATCATCATATAACCGATTATATATATGTTCATATACATATATTTGTTTTTATCATTTTATAACATGTAACAAATAACAACTTACCTTAATTCAAATAAGAAATAAGCTATTACATACTTGATCATTTTAGCTCGTTTTACACATTCAATCACACTTATCATTACCCGTTGAACCGTTCATAATTAAATAAAATACTCAAATAACCACACATATCGTACAGTGCTAATGTCCCAGACGTGGTCTTACATGTAATCACATATCGATGCCACTATCCTGTAACACCCCGTACCCGAGACCGTTGCCGGAGTCGGACACGAGGGGTTCACAGACTAAATTCGCTTACTATCGCAGTCCATTTTAAAAAAATTTCCAGACAGCTAGCTAACTGTGTCGCTGTCACCTTAAAAATCATATCTTGAGTTTCACAACTCGAAAATCAGTTTCGTGATTTTTCCCTGAAACTAGACTCATATTTCCATCTACATATTTTTTTATAGAATTTTTGGTCAGGTCAATTAGTACAGTTTATTAGTTAAAGTCTCCCCGGTTACAGGGAGCCACTACACTGACCTTCATGCATTACGATTTGGATATCTCCCTGCACAGAGCTTCAATACTGATGCCGTTTGTTTCTATAGAAACTAGACTCAGAGAGGAATCTATACATATATGGCATGACTCCTAATTATCTCTGGTTAATTTATAATGAATTTCCAAAGTCGGAACAGGGAATCCAGAAACCGTTCTGGCCCTGTCTCACGAGAACCTGAATATCTCTTAACATACTGTCCATATGATCGTTTCGTTACTTTCCTATGAAAATAGATTCATCAAGGTTCGCTTACATAATTTATTCACTATTTAATTCCATTCCTACTATTTTTAGTGATTTTTCACATCCACATCACTGCTGCTGCCAGCATCTGTTTTTTAAGGTAAACTTTACCTATTTCATGATCCTCCATGGATCAACTAGAGTTTGTCATACATATTCCAAAAGTGATCAAGAATAACCCTTCCCATGGCTAACCGTTACCAACATTTCCATACCTCTCGACGGACAACATACAAAACGATTATAATGCTATGATCAAAGTATATTTAAGCCATTTTCGCATGGCTATCCAAATTTACACAAAACCGAAGGGTACATGACCAACAAGAAAAAGGTAGTCCTATACATGCCATTTCAAAGTTCAACCAAAATTGTACCAAAAGGGGGCTTTGATAGTGTGGGAGACTTCGACTTCCAAAAATCCCGAGTCTGATAGCTGACGAGCCAAAATCTATAAAACAGAGAAACAAAGAAACGGAGTAAGCAATTTATGCTTAGTAAGTTTTGAGCAAGGGATTCCAGCACAACAAAAGTATAGCATTCATGTAGCTAAACAGATAATTTCATATGCACAAATTTTCAATATCATACTTACTTCACATTACCAACCCTTATATTCATACACAAAGATCAACTTAGCCAAAGGCCGGTAGCTCATTTATCAACTGAGCGAATACTTATTTGTAAGGGCTCAACTAATTCAAAGCACATACGAAACATACCTCAATGTTGGGATGTTACAAGCGTATCAACTGAAATTTTTACAGCAAGATCGTTCATTCCCAAATCACGTACCTTCGGAATTTAACCGGATATAGCTACTCGTTCAAATGCCTTCGGGACATAGCCCGGTTATAGTAACTCGCACAAATGCCTTCGGGACTTAACCCGGATTTAGTAACTCGCACCAATGCCTTCGGGCATAGCCCGGAATTAGTAACTCACACAAATGCCTTCGGATCTTAGTCCGGATATGGTCACTTAGCACAAAGCCTTCGGGACTTAGCCCGGACATCATTCGAATAACCATGCACATTTAACAATAAATTATGACACATTCGTATTTCATTTTCATTAGCAAAACTCAAACACAAGACACTTATCACTCTTGCAATTTCGGCTCAATAGCCACACACAAAGAGCATGATTTTGATTTGCTTAAAACATGATCTAATCAAATCATAATTTAAGCTCTATTACTCAAGAACTTACCTCGGATGTTGTCGAACGGTTTCGACGGCTATTCGACCACTTTTTCCTTCCCTTTATCGGATTTAGTTCCCCTTTGCTCTTGAGCTTAATTCAAACAAATTTAACTCATTAAAGTCTCATTTTGCTAGCTTATGACCGAATATGACAAGGAGTTTGATAGGTCATATGGCCACCTTTTAGCTCAAATACACAATGGTCATACGCATTTTTAATCACATCAAGCAATTTAATACAATTCATTCGAACATCAAAAGAGAAGCTCAAGGTACTTAGCCCATATATACATTAGACACTAGAGTCACATATGTACGAAATCACGAATCGAATTCAACATACTAGCTAATATTTCCCCTTAGCCGAATTTTCTAAGTCAAGCTAAAGCCATCAATAGGCTACCTATGGCCGAACATACACATAACTTATGTACTTATTCATGTGGCCGAACATACATGTCTATGTTGGGGCCGATTGCATCACAACACCATACCATTTCAATTTTTGGTCATGGTTAAACAAAAAACTTAATGTCTCACTCAAAAATGCTAAAAAGAAGATTCAAGAATCATCAATCCACCATCACATGCACCATTACAAAGCTTCACTTTTAGCATGCAAATGATATCAACACCAATCCACCTTGGCCGAATATCATCTCCATGACATAGTAAAGATTTGAACCATGGGCTATTTAGAACTCAAGCTAACTACTAAAACATGCATGCATCTCATGGAACATCATCAAACATACCTTAGTCTATCAAACCACCATAGCTGATTTCCTCAAAGCTCTTTTTCCTTCTTTTTCTTTCTCCTATTCGGCCAAGAACAACATGAGAGCTTTTCTCTTCTTTTTTTTTGGTCATGCATGAGAATGATGAACACATTTTTTTTTCTCTTTGTTTTCTTCCTTCAATTTCTTATTAGTTTATTGCCCATGCTTCTTATTTTATTCTTCCATTAACACAACATGTTTCATGACATATTTTGCCCATGCTTCTTATTTTATTTTTCCATTAACACAACATGTTTCATGACATGTTTTGCCCATCATCCCTTGTCATGGCCGGCCACTAGTACTTAAATGGGGGGAAATTGACATGCAAGTCCACCCCTTTGATTACATGCACTATTAGGCCACTTGCATTTGCCTAGCACATTTCTAAATTTTCTCACATAAGTCCTATCAACTAAATTCACATGCAATTAACTAAATCGAAGCTTAAAACTTTCACACATTTATATTCACATACTTTAGGCAATAATTATCACATTCAAATAATTTGGTGACTCGGTCTAGCGGTCCCGAGATCGCTTTCCGACTAGGGTCACTTTAGGGCTGTCACAACTCTCCCCCACTTAAGAAATTTTCGTCCCCGAAAATCTTACCGGTAAATAGGTTTGGGTATCATTCTTTCATCGAGCTCTCGGTTTCCCAAGTAGCTTCCTCGATCCCGTGTTTGAGCCATAACACTTTTACTAACGGAACTCTTTTGTTTCGCAACTCCTTCACTTCACGAGCTAGGATACGCATCGATTCTTCTTCATAACTCATATCGGCTTGAATTTCAACCTCTGATGGGCTAATTATGTGCGATGGATCAGATCTATAGCGTCGAAGCATCGAAACATGAAAGACGTCGTGAATCTTTTCAAGTTCAGGGGGCAAAATCAATCGATACGCAACTGGACCAACCCGTTCAGAGATTTCGTACGGCCCAATGAATCTCGGACTCAACTTGCCCTTACGGCCAAATCTGAGTACCTTTTTCCAAGGTGAAACTTTAAGAAACACTTTATCTCCCACCTGATATTCAATGTCTTTTCGTTTCAAATCCGCATACGATTTCTGACGATCTGTGGCTGCCTTCAGACTTTCACGGATTACCTTTACTTTCTGTTCGGCATCTTTAATCAAATCAACTCCAAAAATTTTACTTTCACCGAGCTCGGTCCAAAACAATGGTGTACGGCATTTACGCCCGTACAAGGCCTCGTAAGGTGCCATCTTAATACTTGATTGAAAACTATTGTTGTAAGAGAATTCAATCAAAGGTAAATACCGTTCCCATGAACCACTAAACTCGAGGATGCAACATCTCAACATATCCTCAAGTATCTGAATTATCCGCTCGGATTGACCATCGGTTTCTGGATGAAAAGCGGTGCTAAAATGCAGCTTGGTACCCAAAGCTTCTTGCAATTTCTTCCAAAATCGCGAGGTGAATCTCGGATCTCTATCCGACACGATAGAAATAGGTACCCCGTGTAATCTCACAATCTGAGAAATATACATTTCAGCTAGTTTATCCAATGAAAAATCCGTACGTACAGGGATAAAGTGAGCCGACTTAGTCAGTCTATCCACAACAACCCAAATCGCATCTTTCTTACTTGCCGATACTGGCAACCCAGATACGAAATCCATCATGACTCGATCCCATTTCCATTCAGGTACCATGATTGGCTGGAGTAAACCCGTAGGCACTTGATGTTCCGCCTTTACTTGCTGACATATTAAACACTTCGAAACAAAATCGAAAATGTCTCGTTTCATACCATGCCACCAAAACTGGCGTCTCAGATCGTTGTACATTTTCGTACTCCCCGGGTGAATTGACATTCGGCTACAATGGGCTTCGTTCAGAATCATCGAAATGAGTTCTGAATTTCTTGGAACACACAACCGACTTCTGAACCTCAAACAATCGTCATCATCAATTTGAAATTCGGATTCCATATTCGGAACACATTCAGCCCGTTTTGCAACCAATTCATCGTCGACTTTCTGAGCTTCACGAATTTGATGAATCAATAATGGTTTGGCCTTTAATTCAGCTACTAACACATTGTCGGGTAGAACAGACAAGTGTACATTCATCGCTCGTAAAGCAAACAGTGATTTTCGGCTTAAGGCGTCCGCAACCACATTAGCCTTTCCCGGGTGGTAATCAATGACAAGCTCATAATCTTTCAACAACTCAAGCCAACGTCTTTGTCGCAGATTTAAGTCTCTTTGAGTCATCAAATATTTGAGACTTTTGTGATCCGAAAATACATGGCACTTTTCACCAAATAAGTAATGTCGCCATATTTTTAAAGCGAATACGATGGCAGCTAGTTCGAGATTATTGGTCGGATAATTTTTCTCATGTGGCTTTAATTGTCTCGACGCATAGGCCACAACTCGACCTTCTTGCATCAATACGCAACCTAACCCAAGTAGGGACGCATCACTATAAATGACAAAATCTTTACCTGATTCGGGCTGTACTAGAATTGGAGCTTCGGTCAAATAAGTTTTCAGTTGATCGAAACTTTTCTGACATTTCTCCGTCCATTCGAACTTAACATCCTTTTGAAGTAGCTTCGTCATTGGTGTGGCTATCATCGAGAAACCTTTTACAAACCGTCGGTAGTAACCGACGAGTCCCAAAAAGCTCCGAACCTCAGTAATATTTCTCGGAGGCTTCCAGTTAAGTATGGCTAAAATTTTGCTTGGGTCAACTCGAATACCCGATGCAGATACCACATGGCCTAAGAAGCTAACCTCTCTTAACCAGAACTCACACGTACTGAACTTAGCATACAACTGCTTATCCCGTAAAATTTGCAACACTAATCTCAGGTGCTCAGCATGTTCGGTCTCATCTCTTGAATAGACCAAGATGTCATCAATAAACACAACTACGAACCGATCCAAATATGGTCTCAAGATCCGATTCATCAAATCCATAAATACCGCAGGGGCATTAGTGAGCCCAAACGGCATCACTAAGAACTCGTAGTGACCATATCTCGTTCTGAAGGCAGTTTTGGGTATGTCCGAATCTCGAATTCGCAACTGATAATAGCCCGATGTCAAATCTATTTTTGAGAACACTGAGGCTCCCTTCAGTTGGTCGAACAAATCATCGATACGCGGTAACGGATATTTGTTCTTTATTGTCACTTTATTCAGCTGACGATAGTCAATGCACAACCTCATGGTTCCGTCCTTCTTTTTCACGAACAATACTGGTGCACCCCAAGGTGAGAAACTTGGTCGAGCGAAACCTCTATCCGTCAACTCTTGCAACTGAGCTTTCAATTCTTTTAACTCGGTTGGTGCCATACGATACGGAGCTATCGAAATTGGCGTAGTTCCAGGTACAAGCTCAATACCAAACTCTATCTCCCGAACAGATGGTAAACCCGGTAACTCTTCAGGAAAGACATCCGGGTATTCACAAACCACCGGCACAGATTCGGGTTTCTTTTCTAATTCTTTGTCATCAAGTACATACGCAAGGTATGCTTCGCACCCTTTTCTTACATATTTCTGGGCCAACATTGAGGATATTACAGCTGGCAACCCATCCAAGTCCGTAGACTCAACTCGGATTACTTCGTTATTTGCGCACCTCAAATCAATAGTCTTGCTTCTGCAATTCACAACCGCATCATGCACGGTCAACCAATCCAACCCGAGAATAACATCAAATTCATCAAACGGCAAAAGCATCAAGTCCGCCGGAAAACAGGAACCTCGAATTACTAGGGGACATTTCTTACACACTTTGTCGACAAGCACGTAACGACCCAAGGGATTTGACACCCGAATTACGAACTCAGTAGACTCAATAGGTAAAGTCTTACTGGATGCTAAGGTTTCACATATGTAAGAATGAGTAGAACCAGGGTCAATCAAAGCAATTACATTAGTATCAAAGAGAGTAAAAGTACCGGTAATAACATCAGGCGAAGAAGCATCCTCGCGGGCACGTATAGCATAAGCTCTAGCAGGCGCACGAGCCTCGGATCTGGTCGTAGCATCTCTAGATCCTCTCTGACCACCACTAGCATTGCCCGTATTTCTAGATGGTCTACCTCGAGCAGTGGTAGCACCCGGTTTCCCACTCTGATTTACATTCTGTTCAGACAACCTCGGGCAATCTTTAATGAAGTGGTCAACTGATCCGCACTTGTAACAGGAGCGGTCATGGAATCTACAACTCCCCGAATGCCATTTACCTCAATATCGACATTCCGTTTGTCTCGACGTTCATTCCCAACACTGGCGACCAAAGTGCCTCGTGTACCCACAGGGGGTCGATCACGATCTCGTCTAAAAAGGCCCGAAGTGCCTCTAGACCGGCCCACATCATCTCGAAATTTCTTCGATGCCTGTTGAAGAGACTTTCCCGAGGATCTTTTACGAAACTCTCCAGTTCCCACATCAACTTTTTGTTTTTCTTTTCTAAGCTCTTCGGCTTTACAAGCTCGCTCGACAAGTACTACGAACTCTCGTATTTCAAGAATGCCAACGAACATTTTTATATCTTCATTCAGCCTATCCTCGAAGCGTTTACACATGATAGCCTCGGACGAAACACATTCCCGAGCGTATCTACTAAGTCTAACAAATTTTCGCTCGTAATCAGTAACTGACATAGAACCTTGCTTAAGCTCAAGAAATTCCTTCCGTTTTTGATCAACAAATCTCTAACTGATATACTTTTTCCGAAACTCAGTTTGGAAAAAATCCCAAGTTACTTGCTCTCGGGGCACAACAGAAGTCAGAGTACTCCACCAATAGTAGGCAGAATCACGTAGAAAGGAGATAGTACACTTTAGGCACTCATCGGGTGTGCAAGATAGCTCGTCGAGTACCCGGATAGTGTTGTCCAACCAAAATTCAGCTTGCTCGGCATCATCGCTGTCCGTAGCTTTAAATTCAGTAGCCCCATGTTTTCGGATTCTGTCAACTGGGGGCTTATTTGACCTTATTTGGTCAGTTTCCGGAGGTATTGTAGGTGCGGGGGTTGTATTAGTCGGGAATGGAGGTTGTGGAACAGCCGTATTAGTTTGAATGTATTGGTTGAACCAATCATTCATCACGCTATAGAAAGCTTGTCTAGCTTCATCATTCGGGTTACTAGCATTAGGTTGAGAGTCCACCGGCGCTGTCCCTTGTGCGGGAGCAGGCGCTACACTCTCAAGATCATCAGCTACCGCTCGGTCGGGATCGGGATCCATTACTATAAATAAACACATTTGCAAATGTCAGAAATCACCACACTATCAAATAATCACATAAAATGGCATGTATAGCTAGACCCAACGCATTACGGTAGTCCTAGAATCGACTAAACCGTAGCTCTGATACCAATAAAATTGTAACACCCCGTACCCGAGACCGTTGCCGGAGTCGGACACGAGGGGTTCACAGACTAAATTCGCTTACTATCGCAGTCCATTTTAAAAAAATTTCCAGACAGTTGGCTAACTGTGTCACTGTCACCTTAAAAATCATATCTTGAGTTTCACAACTCGAAAATCAGTTTCGTGATTTTTCCCTGAAACTAGACTCATATGTCCATCTACAATTTTTTTCTAGAATTTTTGGTTGGGCCAATTAGTACAGTTTATTAGTTAAAGTCTCCCCTGTTACAGGGAGCGACTACACTGACCTTCATGCATTACGATTTGGATATCTCCCTGCACAGAGCTTCAATACTGATACCGTTTGTTTCTATAGAAACTAGACTCAGAGAGGAATCTATACATATATGGCATGACTCCTAATTATCTCTGGTTAATTTATAATGAATTTCCAAAGTCGGAACAGGGAATCCAGAAACCGTTCTGGCCCTGTCTCACGAGAACCTGAATATCTCTTAACATACTGTCCATATGATCGTTTCGTTACTTTCCTATGAAAATAGATTCATCAAGGTTCGCTTACATAATTTATTCACTATTTAATTTCATTCCTACTACTTTTAGTGATTTTTCACATCCACATCACTGCTGCTGCCAGCATCTGTTTTTTTAAGGTAAACTTTACCTATTTCATGATCCTCCATGGATCAACTAGAGTTTGTCATACATATTCCAAAAGTGATCAAGAATAACCCTTCCCATGGCTAACCGTTACCAACATTTCCATACCTCTCGACGGACAACATACAAAACGATTATAATGCTATGATCAAAGTATATTTAAGCCATTTTCGCATGGCTATCCAAATTTACACAAAACCGAAGGGTACATGACCAACAACAAAAGGGTAGTCCTATACATGCCATTTCAAAGTTCAACCAAAATTGTACCAAAAGGGGGCTTTGATAGTGTGGGAGACTTCGACTTCCAAAAATCCCGAGTCCGATAGCTGACGAGCCAAAATCTATAAAACAGAGAAACAAAGAAACGGAGTAAGCAATTTATGCTTAGTAAGTTTTGAGCAAAGGATTCCAGCACAACAAAAGTATAGCATTCATGTAGCTAAACAGATAATTTCATATGCACAAATTTTCAATATCATACTTACTTCACATTACCAACCCTTATATTCATACACAAAGATCAACTTAGCCAAAGGCCGGTAGCTCATTTATCAACTGAGCGAATACTTATTTGTAAGGGCTCAACTAATTCAAAGCACATACGAAACATACCTCAATGTTGGGATGTTACAAGCGTATCAACTGAAATTTTTATAGCAAGATCGTTCATTCCCAAATCACGTACCTTCAGAATTTATCCGGATATAGCTACTCATTCAAATGCCTTCGGGACATAGCCCGGTTATAGTAACTCGCACAAATGCCTTCGGGACTTAACCCGGATTTAGTAACTCGCACCAACGCCTTCGGGCTTAGCCCGGAATTAGTAACTCGCACAAATGCCTTCGGATCTTAGTCCGGATATGGTCACTTAGCACAAAGCCTTCGGGACTTAGCCCGGACATCATTTTAATAACCATGCACATTTAACAATAAATTATGACACATTCGTATTTCATTTTCATTAGCAAAACTCAAACACAAGACACTTATCACTCTTGCAATTTCGGCTCAATAGGCACACACAAAGAGCATGATTTTGATTTGATTAAAACATGATCTAATCAAATCATAATTTAAGCTCTATTACTCAAGAACTTACCTCGGATGTTGTCGAACGGTTTCGACGGCTATTCGACCACTTTTTCCTTCCCTTTATCGGATTTAGTTCCCCTTTGCTCTTGAGCTTAATTCAAACAAATTTAACTCATTAAAGTCTCATTTTGCTAGCTTATGGCCGAATATGACAAGGAGTTTGATAGGTCATATGGCCACCTTTTAGCTCAAATACACAATGGTCATACGCATTTTTAATGACATCAAGCAATTTAATACAATTCATTCGAACATCAAAAGAGAAGCTCAAGGTACTTAGCCCATATATACATTAGACACTAGAGTCACATATGTACGAAATCATGAATCGAATTCAACATACTAGCTAATATTTCCCCTTAGCCGAATTTTCTAAGTCAAGCTAAAGCCATCAATAGGCTACCTATGGCCGAACATACACATAACTTATGTACTTATTCATGTGGCCGAACATACATGTCTATGTTGGGGCCGATTGCATCACAACACCATACCATTTCAATTTTTGGTCATGGTTAAACAAAAAAACTTAATGTCTCACTCAAAAATGCTAAAAAGAAGATTCAAGAATCATCAATCCACCATCACATGCACCATTACAAAGCTTCACTTTTAGCATGCAAATGATATCAACACCAATCCACCTTGGCCGAATATCATCTCCATGACATAGTAAAGATTTGAACCATGGGCTATTTAGAACTCAAGCTAACTACTAAAACATGCATGCATCTCATGGAACATCATCAAACATACCTTAGTCTATCAAACTACCATAGCCGATTTCCTCAAAGCTCTTTTTCCTTCTTTTTCTTTCTCCTATTCGGCCAAGAACAACATGAGAGCTTTTCTCTTCTTTGTTTTTTGGTCATGCATGAGAATGATGAACACATTTTTTTTTCTCTTTGTTTTCTTCCTTCAATTTCTTATTAGTTTATTGCCCATGCTTCTTATTTTATTCTTCCATTAACACAACATGTTTCATGACATGTTTTGCCCATGCTTCTTATTTTATTTTTCCATTAACACAACATGTTTCATGACATGTTTTGCCCATCATCCCTTGTCATGGCCGGCCACTAGTACTTAAATGGGGGGAAATTGACATGCAAGTCTACCCCTTTGATTACATGCACTATTAGGCCACTTGCATTTGCCTAGCACATTTCTAAATTTTCTCACATAAGTCCTATCAACTAAATTCACATGCAATTAACTAAATCGAAGCTTAAAACTTTCACACATTTATATTCACATACTTTAGGCAATAATTATCACATTCAAATAATTTGGTGACTCGGTCTAGCGGTCCCGAGACCGCTTTCCGACTAGGGTCACTTTAGGGCTGTCACATATCCCAGACAGGGTCTTACTCACACACATATATCAAAAATCACATATCGAAGCCAACGTATGAAACGTGGACTTACTTGTACACATATATTAGAATCATATATCGATGCTAACGTATGAAACGTCGACTTACTCGCACACATATATCGGAATCACATTTCGATGCCAACGTATGAAACGTGGACTTACTCGCACACATATATCGGAATCACATATCGATGCCAACGTATGAAACGTGTACTTACTCGCACACATATATCGGAATCACATATCAATGCCACATATACTTCCAGGTATCAACTTTAAAATCGGCCAAATTATACATAAGTTCATTAAGAAAATTATCATTCATAACCAAAGTCACATTATCATTAAATATTCTAATGTATATATACTTTTAACCATAATTCACATTTTAAATATTACATACATATTCCATTTAGCCGAATATAGACTTGTAATTAATATAGAAATAATCAACATTTGAACATATATAATTCATATCATCACTTCAAATACTAACCTTATTCATTACTTATCATCAAACATAGATTATTTTCATTTTCAATATCAATTTGTGATTATTTTCATTTTCAATATCAATTTGTAATTTACTTTTAATCAATATAACTATCTATTAATCACATATATTGAAAATTTAACAATTTTTATTTACTTATAAACTTACCTCGGACGATGTAAAACGGAACGGGTTAGCTAGTCGACAACTTTTGTTTTCCCCCGATCCAAATCCGATTTCTTTGGTTCTTGATCTAAACATATTCAAATTAAACTCATTCAAATATATTTTCATTCAATTTAGTCCAAAAACACATAAATAGGCAAATTACCATTTTACCCCTAACATTTACACTTTTTACAATTTAATCCCTATTGCACAAAACACAAAATATGCAAAATTTCAATATGCCCATGTTTGGCCAAATATTCCTAGTATTCATACAAGTCCTTACATTTCATTTATTTTACATTTTAGTCCCTCAAATTATTATTTTTGCAATTTAACCCTAATTACTCAAATTCATCAAAAATTCCAATACAAAACATATTAATCCAAAACATATCTTCCAAAATTCATCATCAAACATCACAAAACACAAATATTCATCAATGGTATAACTCAAAATATTCATCAAAATTAGAAATTCTAGCATGGGTCGAATAGTATCCGAAGCAACGATCTCAAAAATGTAAAATTATAAAAAATCGAGCTTGTTTCATACCTTGATTGAGCTCCAAAAATGGCCGAAATCTAAGCTTGGTTTCTTCTTTTCTTTTTTTATGATATTCGGTCACTAAGAAAGATAATGAATATGGCTTTTAATTATGATATATTATATCATATATAAGTTATTAATTATCTTACAAATTTAACCTTTTAAAATTAATTAGAAACCATATTTAACATGTCCAAAACCGTCCACTTATAAAATCAATGGCATATTTGCAACATAAGCACTTCCTCTTATAAAGACACATTCATTTTGGCCCTTTTATAATTAACCATCAAATTTTCATTTTACGCGATTAAGTCCTTTTATTTAATCGGGCACTCAAACAACAAAATTAAATCACAAAAAATTCACACACACAAATTCACACATAATAAATACAGAAAATAATTTTAAAATATTTTTCTGACTCGAATTCGTGGTCCCGAAATCACCTTTCCAATTAGGGTCTAAATCAGGCTATTACAACTCTCCCCCTTAGGGATTTTCGTCCCCGAAAATCTTACTGATGAGTAGATTCGGATAATTTTCTTTCATTGCACCTTCCTTACTCAATGTCAAGGGTAAACCAGATATAAAATCCATCATATCTCTGACCCATTTCCATTCAAGGATCATGATTGGCCGAAAAACAATCCAGAAGGTACTTGATACTCAATTCTTACCTACTGGCAGACTAAACATTTTGAAACAAGGTAAGAAATATCTCGTTTCATACCATACCACCAGTATAATTGTTTCAGATCATTAAACATTTTCATACTACTTGGGTGAATAGATAATCGACTGCTGTGAACTTCTTTCAAAATCATCTGAATCAACTCTGAATTTCTTAGGACACATACTCGGTTTCTGAACCTCAAACAACCCTCAGCACCAGCTCTGAATTCTGAATCAATATTCAAATTACATTGAGCTTGTTTCTCCAACTAATGATCATCCATTTTCTGAACATTACAAATCCGATTCTGGCTGAATTAGCACTGGAGCTTCGGTAAAAAGGGCTTTCACTGATCGAAACTTTTCTGGCACTTTTCTGACCACTCGAACTTAACATATTTCTATAATAGCTTTGTCATCGGGGTTGCAATCATAGAGAAACCTTTTACGAATTGTCCATAATAACTGGCAAGTCCCTGAAAACTTCGAACTTCGGAAACATTTCTCTGAGGTTTCAAATCAAATATAGCTAAAATTTTATTCGGATCAACCCGAATACCGGATACTGATACAACATGGCCCAAAAATCTGACTTTGCATAACTAGAACTCACACTTACTGAACTTTACATACAACTGTTTATCTCGCAAAGCCTGTAACACAAGTCTCAGATATTCGGTATGCTCGGTTTCATTACGGAAGTAGATCAAAATGTCATCTATAAACACAACCACAAACCGATCCAAATACTATCTGAAGATTCGATTCATCAAATACATGCAAATAGGTGGTGTATTAGTAAGTCCGAAAGACATAATCAACAACTCATAATGTCCGTAACTCGTTCAGGAAGTAATCTTTGGCACATCGGAGTCTTTAACTCGCAACTGATAATAGCCTGATCTTAAATCTATCTTCAAAAACACTGTAGCCTCTTTCAGCTGATCAAACAGATCATCAATCCATGGCACCGGATACTTATTTTTCATAGTCACCTTATTAAATTGTCTATAATCAATGCACATTCTCATAGTTTCATCTTTCTTTTTCATAAATAAAACTGATGTACCCCAGGGAGATAAACTCAGTCGCGTGAAACCTCTATCTGTCACTCTTGCAACTGAGCTTCAATTCTTTTAATTCAGTAGATGCCATTCTGTACGAAGCTATCAATATCAGAGTCGTCCCTGACACTAACTCAATACCAAACTCTACCTCTCAAATAGGTAGCAAACTCGGCAATTCTTCAAGAAACACATCCGGATACTCACCACTACAGGTACTAATTCAATCTTTCCTTCGGCCACTTTACTATCAAGCACATAAGAAAAATAAACTTCACAACCTTTCCTCACATATTTTTGAGCTAACATTGAAGATACTACATCCGGTAAACCATTCAGATCATTAGACCCATTCTGGTTAATCTCATCATTTTGGTATCTCAAATCAATAGTCTTTCAATTACAGTTTACAATAGCATTGTATAAAGTCAATCAATCTATACTTAGAATTATTTCTAACTCGTCGAATGGTAAAAACATCAAATTAGTCGGGAAACATAAATCTCAAATCATCAAAGGACAATTCTTACATACCTTGTTAACCAGAACACATTGGCCCAAGGGTTCGACACTCTAATCACAACCTTAGTAGACTCAACAAGTAGAGTCTTACTGAACACTAAAGTCTCACATACATAAGAATGAGTCAAATCAGAATCAATCAATGTAACAACACTAATACCATAAAGAGTGAACATACTATACCAGTGATAATATCCGAGGATGAAGCCTTCTCGCGTGTGCATATAGCATAAGCTCCAGTAGATGCACGAGCTTTAGATCGATCTGTTGTGTTTTTAGTTCTTTTCTGATTGTTATTCACATTACCAATATGTCTGGGTGATCTGCCTCGAGCTGACATGTTTCTTGATCTCACATTCTGTATGGTGTTTTGTTCAGTTAACTCAGGGCATACACAAATGAGATGATCCATAAATCTACATTTAAAACAGGCTCGATTAAGCAATCTACAACTACCGGGATGTCATTTACCACAGTGTCTGCACTCAGGTCGATTCGACCGAACATTACCAACACTAGCAATCAAAATGGCTCGTGAACTCACATGTGGTCTGTCTTGATCACATCTAGAAAAACTCACAGTGTTCTTTGATCGGCTAAAATCATCCCTGCATTTCTTCGATGCTGGCCGAAATGTCTTACTCGATGATCCTTTATAGGAATCTCTGAATTCAAAATCAGTTTTTCTTTTCTTTTCTTTTCTTTTCGTATAGCTTGGGAAGTTATAGAAGCTTGAGGGGGTGGAGCTTGTTGAGCAACCGGATTCGTTCGAACGAATTTCATAAACCATTCATTCATTAATTGGAAGAAGGCTTGCTTAGCCTCTCCCTCTATATTTCTCAAAATCGGCCTTAAATCAGCAGGTGCTGCCCCCTGAGCAGGAGCGGGTGCATTATCTTCTATGTCATCCATTACGGCTCGTTCGGGATCCATTTACTATACGACAACACATTTTCAAATGTCAGAAATCATCACACTATTGCAATATATAATATGGCATGTATAGCTAGACTCATACGCGCTACGTTAGTCCTAGAATCGACTAAATCGTAGCTCTGATACAAATCAAATGTAACACCCCTAACCTGCATCCGTCGCCGAAATGGGGTTACAAGGCATTACCAGGCCAGACACAATTTCCTAATGATTACATAAACTCTTAGGTCATTATGAATGCAAATATAATAATTAAGTCACAAAGTAGAACTTCACGAAACATTAACATTAACATTAAATTAACATCTCATTCCATACTCGAACCCTGTTATATTCAAAAATAATCATGTTTCCTTATAACTTGAATAAATATTCAAGTGGTCTTTTTTTTTCAAACCCTAGCCGAATATAAAGTTTAATGCAACTTATAGAATGAATAAAACATACAAACTACAGTACACATCAAACACATATTAAAAATCGTAAATAAATAGAACTCACAAAACTAAGTACATATATTCTTATCAATTTGATCTTATCATATTCGGCACATGTACATTATCACATAATCAACCAGTTTATAATCATAATTTAGGGACTGGCCTATACATTACTCAACATTCAACAAATATCAACTAAGACATTTATACATCACATAAAAAAACTCATATTATCTTCATGATTTACTAACATACAAGTCACCTTACCTTTGGTTATTTTTCAATGCATTTAGCCGAACACAAATTTGTTTAGCAAATATGCTTTAACAATTGTTTACTTTCAAGTTTGTTCAATCAATTTACAAATCTATACATTTCAAAGGCTTAAACTAGTATATATATAATTATATATATATCAAACATAATATGTTTAACATTTTCACATCACATGAACAAATAAAAACATGATAATATTACCTCTTAGCAATATAACAAAGATCATAATTATAACTAATTTAATAACCTTATATTTGACTAAGTATTTAAGTATACATTTTACTAAGATTTATGTCAGATCAAATTTATTACAACATATATTTATATATATAGTCCAAATCATGTTAAATACATATACTAAACATTTACCAAAATACAACTCAAAGCCAATTTACTTTTCATTAATTCGAAAATAATAAACTATTCATAAAGACAATTCATACCATATAACATGTATATCAAAATAAAATCCAACCATGCTTAGGAATAACCTAATATTCTTTATTACCAAACCACCTAACATCACCTTAACTAAACATATCAACTAAATTCACATTCACTTTTATCCATGCATAAACTAAAACCGAATCAATCATTCATACACATCCAAAATCTTCAAACCATCTTCAATTCACATAACACATATAAACTTAATTAAGATTTCATGTACTCACATAACATACTGGCCATAGTTTACATATAAACATATATAGTAGCCAAAAAAATCATAACCACAATCAAACATATCCATGGCAAATTACAGCTTAAAACCAAACATCAATCCTATATGTCACAAAGCATACATACCAAAATGAACGTAAGCCAGGATCAAATATAACCGAACATAAACATAATGATCAAGCCTTATAATCGAACCTAACAAAATAAACAAGCCATTTTCCCATGGCTCTTTATATATACATACTTCAAACTTGACCCAAAACAACCTAGCTTATACATGCCATAGGTTCGAGTTAAAACTTATAAAATACCAAAAATAGTCGATAGTTTCCTGCACTTTGCTGACGATCCTCGAACTCGTAAATTGACTTCAAAATCTATAAAACAGAGAAAAACATAAACACATACAGTAAGCTATTCTTAGTAAGTCATAAGCAAATAAATAATTCAATATCAACATCAACTCATTTTAAACAAGCTAATTATACTATCATGATCACATTTATTCTCAAACTCAACATTTCATATATATATAACTTATACTTTAATATTCAAAGTTAACCTTGGTCGAATATTCATGTATGTATATTTTTTTATCTGAGTAAAATTCAACTTCAAATCCTTAATATCATCATATAACTGATTATATATATGTTCATATACATATATTTGTCTTTATCAATTTATAACATGTAACAAATAACCAACTTACCTTAATTCAAATAAGAAATAAGCTATTACATACCTGATCATTTTAGCTCGTTTTACACATTGAATCACACTTATCATTACCCTTTGAACCCTTCATAATTAAATAAAATACGCGAATAACCACACATATAGTACAGTGCCAACATCCCAGACGTGGTCTTACATGTAATCACATATCGATGCCACTGTCCCAAAGAGGGTCTTACTCACACACATATATCGGAATCACATATCGATGCCAACGTATGAAATGTGGACTTACTCGCACACATATATCGGAATCTCATATCGATGCAAACGTATGAAACATGGACTTACTCGTACACATATATCGAAATCACATATCGAAGCCAATGTATGAAACGTGGACTTAATCGGACACATATATCAGAATCACATATCGATGCCACATATACTTCCAGGTATCAACTTTAAAATCGGCCAAATTATACATAAGTTCATTACCAAAATTATCATTTATAACCAAAGTCATATTATCATTAAATATTCGAATGTATATATACTTTTAACCATAATTCACATTTTAAATATCACATACATATTTCATTTATCAGAATATAGACATGTAATTAGTATACAAATAATCAACATTTGAACATATATAATTCATATCATCACTTTAAATACTAAACTTATTCATTACTTATCATCAAACATAGATTATTTTCATTTTCAATATCAATTTGTAATTTACTTTTAATCAATATAACTATCTATTAATCACATATATTGAAAATTTAACAATTTCTATTTACTTATAAACTTACCTCGGACGATGTAAAACAGAACGGGATAGTTAGTCGACAACTTTTGTTTTCCCTCGATCCAAATCTGATTTCTTTGGTTCGTGATCTAAACTTATTCAAATTAAACTCATTCAAATATATTTTCATTCAATTTAGTCCAAAAACACATAAATGGGAAAATTACCATTTTACCCTTAACATTTACACTTTTTACAATTTAATCCCTATTGCACAAAACACAAAATATGCAAAATTTCAATATGCCCATGTTTGGCTGAATATTCCTAGTATTCATACAAGTCCTTACATTTCATTTATTTCACATTTTAGTCCCTCAAATTATTATTTTTTCAATTTAACCCTAATTACTCAAATTCATCAAAAATTCCAATACAAAACATATTAATTCAAAACATATCTTCCAAAATTCATCATCAAACATCACAAAACACAAATATTCATCAATGGTATAACTCAAAATATTCATCAAAATTAGAAATTCTAGCATGGGTCGAATAGTATTCGAAGCAATGATCTCAAAAACGTAAAATTATCAAAAATCGAGCTCGTTTCATACCTTGATTGAGCTCAAAAAATGGCCGAACTCTAAGCTTGGTTTCTTATTTTCTTTTTTTATGATATTCAATTACTAAGAAAGATAATGAATATGGCTTTTAATTATGATATATTATATCATATATAAGTTATTAATTATCTTACAAATTTAACCTTTTAAAATTAATTAGAAACCATATTTAACTTGTCCAAAACCGTCCAATTACTAAATCAATGGCATAATTGCAACATAAGCACTTCCTCTTATAAAGACACATTCATTTTGGCCCTTTTATAATTAACCATCAAATTTTCATTTTACGCGATTAAGTCATTTTCTTTAATCGGGCCCTCAAACGACAAAATTAAATCACGAAAATTTCACACACACAAATTCACACATAATAAATATAGAAAATAATTTTAAAATATTTTTCTAACTAGGATTCGTGGTCCCGAAACTACCGTTCCAATTAGGGTGTAAATCGGGCTGTTACAGTAGTGCCTAATCATGAACTAACAAGGTTAAAAAGTTTGAAATGGTGTGTGTTTGTGGGTTTGAGACCAAGGATGTGAGGCATCCAAGTGAGGAAATGAAGGATCATAAAGAGACATTCCATAAATGAACTCATAGGGCTAAAAATAAGGAAACATGTGTTGGTGCCTCAAACCCTATGCAAGCACCACTATAGGGGTATTATGTATCACCTCGAGTGAAATTTTTAATTGTCGCATCTGCCAAGGAAAATAAAAATTTGTAAATAATTAGATGTTTTGAGCATGTACTCTAAGTATTTTTGCATGTAGCATATGGTGTAATTTTGAGCATAGACTTGTTAGGGTGTAATTTTGATGGTTGATATACAAATTCATGATTTTGTAGTGATTTTGGGATACATTCAACGAAATCACAATATCCAAGGAGGGACATTATGATTTCATGGAAAATTTTGAAAGGGACCAAAAATATTTTTGGTATCATAATACCGAACCTCTAGTATTGCAATACCCATGGAACTTCAAAAGACAAATTTTGGTTTACATAGTGATATTGCAATACTGAACCTCTCGTATCTGTTTTATTTTTCTTATTAGTTTCTTATTTTATAGGCATCATATTCTTTCTGCTTGGGAAAATACTGCAACTAATGATATAGATTCGAGGTGGTGTCTGCAAGTATACAGTCAGGTTGTAATATAGTTTGTTTACAATGAAACACTTGGTAAATATTCTGAGGATCGTACCCAAGAGATTGCAGTTTGGTGAAAACTATTATAAGGCCAATTACGAGAAATAATTCCTAATCTACTTAGTCACAAATTAGTAGTGTTAATCAAGAAGCAAGATGATAATAACAAAACACTAAAGAACTCTAACTAAACCTAAATATACTCCTAGGTTCCTGTTTTGGCTTTTCCTGCTTTTTGTTTTGACTATGTGAATTCCTTTTAGCCTAGATCCAATTGTTTTACCTAATTAATTATTTAAGTAGAGTTTTAATCAATCAACTATTCGATACCTTACTAAGATCTTCTGATCTTCCACTAGAATAACGAGGCAGTAAGAACTACTTATCTTTCAACCTCACAGTCTAGATGGGTTCGGGGTTAAGGTGTTCACGGATAGCTCATACCAATTTTGGGTTAATTCCCACCTCAATGATTTCCTATGGTTGTCAGGCCAGAGGTTTGTTTCACGTTCTTCCTTTCTCAAATAGTTGATCCACTAGGAAACTCAATCATTCAAGAAATTAATTAAGTTAAAGCAATTGAAACATGCAAAATATGTAGAAAGCACAAATTGATTCCAATCTTTACACAAACATTCATTTAACAATCTTAAATAAAGAAATATAAAGAAGAGAATAAGTAAAAAAGATGCTCATAGATTTATCGATGAAAGTGTGGTTTCAAAACAATCTCCCCTCGTAGAAGTTTCACTTCGAAATAAATCCACCGATTACAAGAACATAAAATAACCTAAGTAAAAACTAAGAATGAAAGAAAAATCTAAGAATAAAAGCCCTAAAATTGTATGTTTAACCTGATTACAATGGCCTTTATATAGGCTCAACTTGGAAAATTAAAGTGCATAAATTATCCTTGATGTCCTTAGAGTTTGATTAGGATAAATACAATTAATTTCCCTCCAAAACGTAATTAAAACATTATACAAACTTTAGCACATACATTGCCTGTAGTGTAAAATAATTAAAGTGTGAAAACAAGAAAACTTCCCTGGATGGGTTGAATCCTTATTATTATGATGATCTCAGGTTTTATGCACTCCAAGTGGATGGAAAAGTACCTAAAAAATACTATGACAAAGAATATGAAATATAATGTATTAAAAATAATAAATAAAAATAAGAGAAAACATAATAAGTGTCGATAATTGATGATAAAACGTCTCAAATGAGCTTGGCCCTTTAACATTACAAGGTTGTGTCTTATCTAAGACGTCGCGACGTTAGGGTGCCATGTCATGACATCGAGCCCAGTTTCTGGCTTCTTCGATTTCTTTTTCTTTTCAGTTCTGTCACTTCATGGTATCTACACCTGTTGTGGGAATAAAAATAAACAAATAAAAATAAAAATAAAAACAAAACAGAATTTAAAATAGGGAATATATGTTCTTTAAAAACTAGGACGATCCATATTGTGACCATTAAAGAACATCCAATTGGTTCTCGACACTTTGATACGTTGCTTGTTCTTCTGTCGATATCTATGAACCAACTCCTTTTGTCGCTTCCAATGATGTTGCCTTATTTTCGTCTGATGCAACATCCATATTATGAGCCACTTAGTACCAAATCTGAGCCAACCCCAAATCATTTTCTGGGTTATTATTGCCTCAAGCTTTCTTCTCTCCATGTCGCGTGAAGTTTTTGGACTTGAGCTTTGTTGCCCTTTTCAGATGAGAATGAGTCTGGCTTATCAATCTCTTCTGTTGGCACCTTCTCTACTATGGCCAGAAAGTGTATTGGCTCCACTAAACTTTCATTTAGAATCAATTTACTCTCCATGTTAGTGGCTACTTTTACTTTTATGTCAGCAGCTACATCTACTGTTATATTTGTTTCTACGTTAATTCCATTGGGGACACCTTCAAGTATGTTTAGTTCATCAACATAGTCCCTAATTCCAAACTCTTATTCATTTCCATCATCTAAGTCTGGATTATTGTTGGTAATACAGTGGTCATCATGGTCAGAGTTAAGAACATCATGTACGACCTGTTCCTGTGGAGGTAATGCCTCTGATATCTTTCAGAGCATTGCCATCATTTGTGTTATCTTATCCGACATTCTTGATAAAATGTTGGATGTTTTGTTGTTAGCTTGGTAGATTTGATCACACTAGGATGGATTCTTATTCGTCTCATGTACGGGTTCCTCAGAATACTTGCTTTTATCTTTGTGGTCATAACCCCCATACACATTGTAAGGTAACTCGTCTAGATATTCAAGCATATTGTATTCATTGTTATAACTCCATTGGTTTGTCGAAGCTACGTTCAACCAACCTTCACTATTGTGCCACTCGTCATACCAAAAAGACGACTCATCTGACTCAGATCCACTATCGTCGTCATCAAATTTATCCATGTGTGCATCTATGTTTTGGGCTAAAGGTTTGTCGGGCTTAATTGTTCCACATGACAATATCTCAGGTGGATTAGAAAGACACTTTATTGGGTATTCAGGCAAATCAATATTTTTATCATCTAACTAACTCATATAGTGGTTCATACAAGTACCCTTCTCTTCCATATTCGCTATACCAACTCAATTGATCCATCGAATCTCCATCTAACCAACTTGATTCTACATCATCATATAAATTATCCCACATCTTGCCTTCATACCAACTATAATCATCATTAATTGCACTAATGGTTAAATTGTCTTAATCAATAAGGGAAGTAATAAAATAATAAAAATTATGAAAAGAAAAAATTAAGCTGAAATAATAAATTAATAAAATTAGCACACGATCTAACTCATTCATCTTTTGACTAATATTATTTACAAGTAATCGATTCAAAAACAATTATCACCGTAGTAATCCTCGGCAATGGCGCCAACAACTTGACCGCCTCCAGATGTACCAACATCCAGAGTGTGAATACTACAACTAAATATATAGATTCAAGGCGGTGTTCGCAAGTATACGGGTCAGGTTGTAATATAGTTTGTTTACAAAAAAATACTTGGTAAATATTCCGAGGATCGTACCCAAGAGATTGCAGTTTGGGGAAAACTATTATCAAGCCTATTATGAGAAATAATTGCGAATATACTCGAGTCACTAATTAGTATTGTTAATTAATAAGCTTGATGATAATAATAAGACATTAAATAAATCTAACTAAACCTAAATCTACTCCTAGGTTCCTGTATCGGCTTTTCCTTTTCCTTATTTTGACTACATGAGCTCCTTTTAGCTAGATCCAATTGTTTTACCTAATTAATTATTGAAATAGAGTTCTAATCAATCAACAAGTCGATACCCTAGCAGGATCTTCTGGTCTTTCACTAGAATAATGAGTCAGCAAGAACTACTTATCTTTTGACCTTAAAGTTCAGACCGGTTCGGGGTTAAGGTGTTCACAGATAGGCCATACCAATTTTGGGTTAATTCCCACCTAAATAACTTCCTAGGGTTGTTAGGCCCAGGGTTTGTTTCACATTCTTCCTTTCTCAAATAGTTGATCCGCTAAGAAACTCTATGATTCAAGGAATTAATAAGTTAAAGCAAGGAATTAATAAGTTAAAGCAATTGAAACATGCAAAATATGTAGAAAGAACAAATTGATTCTAATATTTACACAAACATTAATCTAACAATGTTAAATAAAGAAATAAAAGAAGAGAATAAGGAAAAAGAGATGCTTATGGATTTATCGATGAAAGTGTGGTTTCGAAATAATCTCCCATCGCGAAAGTCTCACTTCAGAATAGGATCTTTCGGTTAAAAGAACATAAAATAACCTAAGTAAAAACTAAGAATGAAAGAAAAACCTAAGAATCAAAACCCTAAAATTGTATGTTTAACCTAATTACAATGGCCTTTATATAGGCTCAACTTGGAATATTAAAATGCCTAAATTATCCTTGAAGTCCTTAGAGTTCGATTAGGATAAATATACCTAATTTCCCTCCAAAATGTAACTAAAATGTGTAGGAATTTTTGGGCTGAGCAGGGGCTTGGTCGCAACACAGGCTTACAGTGTTGCAACATTAAAGTCCGATGTCGCGACATTAAGGATAGTTTCGCTCCAGGACTTGTTTTTTACTTCTGTCTTCAACGTTAAGACATCAGTATCTTGGTGTCACAACATAGGCATTAGTTTTGGCTAGAATAAGCATTTTTAGCTCCTGTATTGACCTACAATACAATGTAACACCCTTTACCCGAGACTGTCATCGGAGTCGAATACGAGGCGTTACCTGACTTAACTTACTAATTCGGGGAATAAAATTTTCTTTTAAAATTAATTTATTTACATTCATTCAATATGTCCCTAAAAAGGGCCCTCGAGACCCTAAAACATGCAATTGAAATGGTTTGGGACCAAACCGAGAACATTAAAAATTTTCCGAATACTTGACAAATCTAAACAATTTATTTCATTATTCCTTATAAAAATGCCCACTTGTGTCATAGTCACTAAAAAAATCATAACTCGAGTCACAAAACTCAAAATTTAAATTCGTTAATTTTCCCTAAAACTAGACTCATATATCTTCTTACTAATTGTTTTCAAGATTTAAATTTGTCAAAATCATAAAATAATAAATCTTAAATAACATTTATTAGCTTTCTTAAAAAAGTTTCTAAAATAAAATACTTAGAAAAACCTACTTATGATTTACAATTCACCTACAAAAATCTTTAGTATTAATCTTGAATAAAGTCCTAAAAACTATTTACATATTAACTTAAGATTCTAATCCTATACAATATTTAAAACTAATTTAGAACCCAAAAAATATCTTACATATTATTTATACTTTTTCTAAGGTAAATGGTACGTAAGGTCTTAAGGACTAACCTAAATCTAAATGTAAAAACCTTATGGTTTAATTAAAATATAACACCTACTTAACTAACTTTATGTCAACAATTATAGGATGAAAAAATGACCTAAAGTTCCCTCTTTTAAAACAATAGTAATAAAATAGAAAAATTAATTAAATTGGCTAAAGTTAATGAAAAGTTAAAACTCTTTCAAAATGGCAATAATAAAAAGAAAAATGAAATAAATAAGACATTAACATGATGATAACAAAAAAAAAATAATATACCTTATTCATAATACAATAAAAGAATCAAAGTAACATAAATAAATAATATTAAAATGCTGTAAGGGGAGTAAATAAATAGACATGAAATTAAATAAAACGAAATAAGAATAAATAAAAATTATACAAGTGTGAATAAATATAAAATATTAAAATAAAGTGCATAGTTAACATTATATATATAATGTATAAATGCAAGTGAAATGGAAGATATAAGTTTAAACTATTTATTAAAGATGGAAACAAGATGATATAGCTTGATTTTAGAACTAAAAGATAAAAAATGTGGAAGACAAATGACTGATGTAGCAATTAATTTTCTTTTAATTTTTAAATTTCAAATTAAATCAAATGTTTAAATAAATAAAAGGGTTGTGGGTGTAAATAGGCTAGAGAGCGAGGGAAGTGATGCAAAAAAGGGATATTTTTTGTAAATTTAAAAAGTAAGGGGTGGGAATAAATTACCCATTTTTGGCACCTATAAATGAAAATATTATTCATTGGTTCATTTTAACCTCATTGTTTGTCAAAAAAAAAATCCTCTTCCTTTTTCTCTTCCAACTTCTATGTTGGCCATGGCTCCACTACCAGAGTGCCCAATAGCTCTCCGGCCTCTGGTGATAGAGTCGTAGCGTACGGTGGCCGATTTTTATTTTTTATTTTTTGCAAAATCAAAGTTTTCTTTAGAAAAAATTATTAATTTTCTTAAAAATCAAAACCTTATTTCGAAATAGTTAAAAAAATCAAAAATTTATTTTAAAATTTTAAACTTTCCTTTAAAATGACTTAAAAAAACAAATTTTTATTTTCCAAAATCTAAGCTTTCCCTTTCTTTTTTTGTTAAAAAAAATCACTATTTTTCTTAAAAATTAAAGCTTTAATTTTGGAGTAGTTGAAAAAATCAAAACTTTGTTTTAAAATTTTAAACTTCCCTTTAAAATGACTAAAAAAAACATATTTTTAATTTTCAAAAACTAAACTTTCTCCTTTTATTTAAAAAAAAACACTATTTTTCTTAAAGATCAAAGCTTTTACTTTAAAATAGTTGAAAAAAAAAATAATTTTTTTTTAAATTTAAACTTTCCTTTAAAATAACTAAAAAAACACATACCTTTATTTGTTAAAACCTAAACTTTCTCTTTTTTTTTAAAAAAAAAAACTAAACTTTTTTAAAAAAAAAAACCAAACTTTTTTTAAAGAAACCTTTATTTTAGAAAGTGGAGGAAAAATCGAGATTTTTGGGGCCTCCTAGGGGCAGAGGCAGAGGACAGACAGTCTAGTGATATCCTCGTCATTGGAACCCAAAATCTGATCCCTTATGACAAATCTATGGCAAAAAAAAAAGCAAAAGAAAAGAAAAAAAGAAAGAAATAGAATTCTTGTAGTTGTTATGTTTTTTTTTACCTTTTTTTAAGAACAAAAATAATGAAAAGCCTCCTCTTTTTCATTTCATTTCATGGTTATTTATTGTTTTTTTTAATCTTGCTTATTTGTAAAAATGATAATAATAATATTTACTAATAATAATAGTAGTAGTAGTGATGATGATAATAATAATTTGGGCCTTTAACAGGCCCAAAAAGGAAAAAAGAAAAAAAAGTAAAGGTCTCACAACCAAAACCAAGTGAGTTTTGAATGATCTAAGAGAGAACAAAAATTTAAATGGCCTTCAATCTGGCTCGGACAAAGACGGGTGTCTACAGATGCCCCTCTTTGTTCCTGGCTTGCGTAGCAAGGAACGTACAAAGACGTAGACACCAAACCACAATCAAATCCCACTAACCATCGCAGTAAAAAGAATAACAAGTTTTTACAATTACCAAAATTGAAACAAATCAAAACATATTACGTTATCCAAAACTAGAAAGGTAGATACCAAACCTGTAACACCCCGAACCCGAAACCGACACCGGAGTCGAACACGAGGTGTTAACTGACTTTAACCCCTTACAAAATTTATTTTCCAGACACTGCCCAATCTGTATACTAGTCGTTTTAAAAATCATATCTTGAGTTTCGTAACTCGAAAATCAGTTTTGTAATTTTTCCCAGAAACTAGACTCATGTGCCCATCTATGTATTTTTTTCTAGAATTTTTGGTCGGGCCAATTAGTACAGTTTATTAGTCAAAGTCTCCCAAGTTGCAGGGGTCGACTACACTGACCTTTGCCCATTACGACTTGGATATCTCCCTGCACGGGGCTTCAATACTGATGCCGTTTGTTTCTATGAAAACTAGACTCAGAGAGGAATCTGTACATATATGGTACGACCCCTAATTATTTCTGGTTAATTTGTAATGAATTTCCAAAGTCGGAGCAGGGAATCCAGAAACCGTTCTGGCCCTGTCCCACAAAAATCTGATTATCTCTTAATATAATGCCCATATGATCTTTTCGTTACTTCCTCATGAAAACAGACTCATCGAGCTTCGATTACATAATTTATTCATCAATTAATTCCACTCCTGCTATTTTTAGTGATTTTTCAATCTCATGACACTGCTGCTGCCAGCATCTGTTACGAAAGTAACTAGGTCCATTTCATGCCTACCCTTGATCTAACTCAATCGAACATTCGTGCCATTTTCGCATGGCTTAAAGTTTACATGCCATAATTCAAACACAACGTACTAGCTTATACATGCCAAAATGTTCTTCTAAGCCAACTAAGAAGAAAGTACCAAAACTTGCTATCCGGTGTGATGACTTCGATGACGGCCCGACCCCGCAAAAATAGATGAGTCCAAGCAACCTATAATGGGTGACAAGGAAACACCGGGTGAGTTTATAACTCAGTAAGTCATAAGCAATGCACTACTATCCATCAATAACATTATCACAAGAGGAAACAAAATGGATTGAGACAATTTACTCCATCCATACCGAACCATACCATAGTTCCTCCAACCTATCGATTCAATTTCATATCAATTCATGCATTCACAATCCATATACTCATCAATAGGACATTGAAGCATTTTCATAAATCAATTTATTTTCGTTACAATCAAACAACAAAACGGCCTTTCACCCATCCTACGATAAATTTTTATGTACGTGACTTCAAGTATAGTTGTCACATAGGTTCAACTTACCGAGCTCAACACCAAGTATAAGCATAGCACATATTAGCCATGTACTCAAGACACTTACCCGATCCGCTGTCCGCGACCGACTCAATAGTGTCGCACACATAGTGTCCATAATGATTCACGAATGTATATTGAGCCCGCACACTCAGTGCTATATAATCAACTCGCACACTTAGTGCTACGTAATCAAATCGCACACTTAGTGCTACATAGTCAAACTCGCACACTTAGTGCCGCATGGTCAATTCGCACACTTAGTGCATCATATTCATTTCGCACACTTAGTGCAACATAGTCAAACCGCACACTTAGTGCTGTACAATTTAATCCCGCGCACTTAGCGCCAATCTCATGGTCATAAATGGTTATCCCGCACGTTTAGTGCCGAGATCAACAACTCAGTACATCTTACCTCTTTTCTTTCATTCAACAATTTCATCATCACATACGTACATGCATATATATATATATGTATATTTATTCATTCCATTCAGCATCAATACATAACATTATGACCATTGAAATAATACCAACTACATGCTTAATGACTTACTTTATGTTGGGTAAAATAATTCTGAGTCGGCTACTCGATGACCTTCGATTTCCCCTTGTTGGACGCCTCTCCTTTAGGTTCTTGAGCTTAAACAATAAATCAGCTAGTTTAGCCATCTTGCTAAACATTAATAATTCAATTACACATGCATATGTATGTTTGTATATTCGGCAACCATCCTCACTAATTACCCATTTAGTCGAGTATACACATAATTAAAGGTAACATCCCGAATGGGCATACTTGTGTATATATACATATATATGTATATATATATACTTCGGAATGGGCATCACAATTAAATTTAACACCACCTTCATACTCAATTAGATGGCCGAATGTATGTATACATGTACAATGTCAACTATAACATCATTTAAACACCTAATTTCATCTCATGAACACTTAATCGAGTTTTCCTAATCTAGCATATTTTCACATCTATTTGTAACATCATGTAAATCCACATATAACTACATTTCTTAAGTTCCACATCTTAATGCCCATTATAGCCACTCCCCTAGTCTAAATCTAGCAATCGGCAACACCACCTTTCCACTATGTTAGCCGAATACTCATTCTCTTCCTAGTCCTAAATTCGGCACCTCCAACAAAATAGCTTAACAATTTTCAACTTTCATGCTAACATAACAAGCAACTTAACACATCCATATAACTAGCATGCTAATAGCATCAAGGTATCAACTAGATTTTTTTTTTAAACTCCTTAGCCGAATCCTAACTCTCCAACAACCCCAAATCCAACCATGGAATAGATAGAATCTACACTCATCACCCCAAAGGTAGTGTAAGCTTCCAAAAATATCATTGAACATACCTTGATCTAAAGGACCACCTTGGCCGAATCTTGCTTCCTCTTCTTCCTCTAGTTAGAACAATTGCAAAAGAAAGAAAACATGAACACTCCTTCTTCCCTCCTTATTAAGCATTCAAACTCCCTCATTTTTCATGCCACAACATCAAACACTCCCCCTAGGCACAAGCAATGGCCGAATTCTTTCCAAGTTTTTTTTCTCCCCTTCTTTTTCTTGGTTTTTCGGCTAGGAGATGGCAAGTATGACACCCATTTTTTTTTGTTCCCTTTTCTATTATTATCCCCATCATTTGTTCACCAAAGAAAACATATTAAATTAGAATGAGTGGAGCATCATCACTCCTTGGCCGGCCACCATGAATTTTATGGGCAATTTGACATGCAAAGCCATGCTTCCTCACCCTATTATTAATTACTCCTTATAATTCATCTATCATCTTTTCTAACTTCGTCAACTAGGTCCTTTTTGAATTAATTCACAATCCTAATGCTAATATTAAGCATTTAATTTCTCATATATTCAATGTCACACAACAATTTATGCAATTAAAACACGAAAATAAATTCTTTTTTTTTGGCTCGGTAATGTGGTCTCGAAACCACATTCCGACCAGGGTCTAATTTGGGTTGTCACAACTCTCCCCCACATAAGAAATTTTCGTCCCCGAAAATCTTACCGGTAAATAAATTTGGATATCGATCCTTCATAGAGTCCTCAAGTTCCCAAGTGGCTTCTTCAATTCCGTGTTTATGCCACAGTACTTTCACTAATGAGATTTTCCTGTTTTGTAGTCCTTTTACTTCATGTGCTAAAATACGAACTGGTTCTTCTTCGTAACTTAAATTAGATTGAATCTCGATCTCCGATGGAGGAATTACGTGCGATGGATCGGACCTATATCGTCGAAGCATCGAGACATGAAAAACGTTGTGAATCTTTTCGAGCTCAGGGGGCAAAATTAATCGGTATGCAACGGGTCCAACTCGTTCGGATACTTCGTACGGACCGATGAACCTCGGACTCAATTTGCCCTTACGACCAAATCTAAGCACCTTCTTCCAGGGTGAAACTTTGAGAAATACTTTGTCTCCAACCTGATATTCAATGTCTTTTCTTTTCAAATCCGCATACGATTTCTGACGATCTGTGGCTACCTTCAGACTTTCACGGATTACCTTTACTTTCTGTTCGGCATCTTTAATCAAATCAACTCCGAAAATTTTACTTTCACCGAGCTCAGTCCAAAACAATGGTGTACGGCATTTACGACCGTACAAAGCCTCGTAAGGTGCCATCTTAATACTTGATTGGAAACTATTGTTGTAAGCGAATTCGATCAAAGGTACATACCGTTCCCATGAACCACTAAACTCAAGGATGCAGCATCTCAGCATATCCTCGAGTATCTGAATTATCCGCTCGGATTGACCATCGATTTGGGGATGAAAAGCGGTGCTAAAATGCAGCTTGGTACCGAAAGCTTCTTGTAATTTCTTCCAAAATCGCGAGGTGAATCTCGGATCTCTATCCGACACGATAGAAATAGGTACTCCATGTAATCTCACAATCTGACAATTCGGCTAGTTTATCCAATGAAAAATTCGTACGCACGGGGATAAAGTGAGTCGACTTAGTCAGCCTATCAACAACAACCCAAATCGCATCCTTCTTACTTGCGGACAATGGCAGTCCGGACACAAAGTCCATTGTGACTCGGTCCCATTTCCACTCGGGTATCATGATCGGCTGAAGTAATCCTGAAGGCACTTGATGTTCCGCTTTCACCTGTTGACATATTAAACATCTCGAAACAAAGTCGGAGATGTCTCGCTTCATACCATGCCACCAAAACCGACGTTTCAAGTCGTTGTACATTTTCGTGCTCCCCGGGTGAATTGACATTCGGCTACAATGGGCTTCGTTCAGGATCATCGGAATGAGTTCTGAATTCCTTGGAACGCACAAACGACTTCTAAACCTCAAACAACCATCATCATCAATCTGAAACTCCGATTCCTTGTTCGGAACACACTCAGCTCGTTTTGCAACCAATTCATCATCGACTTTTTGAGCTTCACGAATTTGATGAGTCAATAATGGTTTGGCTTTTAATTCAGCTACTAACACATTGTCAGGTAGAACAGACAAGTGTACATTCATCGCTCGCAAAGCAAATAGTGATTTCCGGCTTAAGGCGTCCGCAACCACATTAGCCTTTCCCGGGTGGTAATCAATGACAAGCTCGTAATCTTTCAACAACTCAAGCCAACGTCTTTGTCGCAGATTCAAGTCTCGTTGAGTCATCAAATATTTGAGACTTTTGTGGTCCGAAAACACATGGTACTTCTCACCAAACAAATAATGTCGCCATATTTTCAATGCAAACACAATGGCGGCTAGTTTGAGATCATGGGTAGGATAATTTCTCTCGTGTGGCTTCAATTGTCTTGACGCATAGGCCACAACTCGACCTTCTTGCATCAATACGCAACCCAACCCAAGTAGGGATGCGTCACTATAAATGACAAACTCTTTACCCGATTCGGGTTGCACCAAAATTGGAGCTTCAGTCAGATGAGTTTTCAGTTGATCGAAGCTTTTCTGACATTTCTCCGTCCATTCGAACTTAACATCCTTCTGAAGTAGCTTCGTCATTGGTGTGGCTATCATCGAGAAACCTTTGACAAATCGTCGGTAATAACCGGCTAGCCCTAGAAAGCTCCGGACTTCGGTAACATTTCTCGGAGGCTTCCAGTTAAGTATGGCTGAAATTTTGCTCGGGTCAACTCGAATACCCGATGCGGATACCACATGACCCAAGAAGCTAACCTCTCTTAACCAGAACTCACACTTACTGAACTTAGCATATAACTGCTTATCCCGCAAAATTTGCAACACTTGCCTCAGATGCTCAGCATGTTCGGTCTCATCTCTTGAATAGACCAAGATGTCATCAATAAACACAACTACGAACCGATCCAAATACGGCCTGAAGATCCGATTCATCAAATCCATAAACACCGCAGGGGCATTAGTGAGCCCGAACGGCATCACTAAGAACTCGTAGTGACCGTACCTCGTTCTGAAAGCAGTTTTGGGTACGTCCGAATCTCGAATCCGCAACTGATAATAACCCGATCTCAAATCTATCTTTGAAAACACCGATGCTCCCTTTAATTGATCGAACAGATCATCAATACGCGGTAATAGATACTTATTCTTTATCGTCACTTTATTCAGTTGACGATAATCAATGCACAACCTCATGGTTCCGTCCTTCTTTTTCACGAACAATACTGGTGCACCCCAAGGTGAGAAACTCGGTCGAGCGAAACCTCTATCCGTCAATTCTTGCAACTGAGCTTTCAACTCTTTTAACTCGGTTAGTGCCATACGATACGGAGCGATCGAAATAGGCGTAGTTCTAGGTACAAGCTCAATACCAAACTCTACCTCCCGAACAGGTGGCAAACCCGGTAACTCTTCAGGAAAAACATCCGGGTATTCACAGACCACCGGCACCGATTCGGGTTTCTTTTCTAACTCCTTGTCATCAAGTACATACGCGAGGTATGCTTCGCACCCTTTCCTTACATATTTCTGGGCCAACATTGCTGATATTACAGCTGGCAACCCCCTTAAGTCCGCAGACTCAACTCGGATTATTTCGTTATTTGCGCACCTCAAATCGATAGTCTTGCTTTTGCAATTCACAACCGCATCATGCGTGGTTAACCAATCCAAACCAAGAATAACATCAAACTCGTCGAATGGCAAAAGCATCAAATCGGCCGGAAAACAAGATTCTCGGATTATTAGAGGGCATCTCTTACACACTTTATCAACAAGTACGCATTGACCCAAAGGGTTTGATACTCGAATTACGAGCTCAGTAGACTCAACAGGTAGAGTCTTACTGGTTGCTAAGGTTTCGCATACATATGAATGAGTAGAACCAGGGTCAATCAATGCAATCACATTAGTATCAAAGAGAGTGAAGGTACCAGTGATGACGTCGGGGGAGGATGCCTCCTCTCGTGCGCGAATGGCATATGCTCTAGCAGGAGTACGGTTCTCGGCTCGATCGGCCGTATCAGAAGCCCCCCTCTGACTACCACCCCTGCCTCCTAAAATTCTCGGTGGTCTACCTCTAGATGTCACTCCACTAGGTCTTGCACCTTGAATCTTATTCTTCTCATCCAGCTCCGTGCAATCTCTAATGAGGTGGTCCTTCGAACCGCATCCGTAACAGGCCCTGCTAGTAGACTTGCCCCAACATTCACCTAGGTGTCGTCTTCCACATTGGGGACATTCAGGTTTCTCGTGACGATTATTGCCCACACTAGCTACCGAAGTAGCTCGGGAGCCCATCGATGGTCTTGCCCTGATGGAAATTCCCGCAGTCGCCCTCGACTTATTAATGTCCTCCCTGAACTTCTTTACAGCTGAGAACGGAGCTTTACCCGTCGATCTTTTACGATAATCTCTAGCTTCAAATTCAGCCTTCCTCTTCTCCTTTCCAAGTTCTTCCGCCTTGCAGGCTCGTTCGACTAGTGTTACGAATTCTTTTATTTCCAAAATACCCATTAGTAGCTTTAAATCTTCATTCAATCCTTCCTCGAATCTTTTGCACATAGCAACCTCATCAGCTACACACTCCCGGGCATACCTACTAAGTCTTACGAATTCATGTTCGTATTCAGATACAGTCATACGGCCTTGCTTGAGTTCCAAGAACTCCTTACGCTTCTGATCAATGAACCGTTGGCTAATAAATTTCTTCCGGAATTCCGTTTGAAAGAAGTCCCAAGTTACTCGTTCGTTCGGGACTATGGAAATCAAGGTCCTCCACCAATAGTAGGCTGAGTCTCGCAACAAAGATACAGCACATTTTAGACATTCATCGGGTGTGCATGACAATTCATCGAACACCCGAATGGTGTTATCAAGCCAGAACTCGGCCCTTTCGGCATCATCAGTTACTATGGCCTTGAACTCCTCGGCCCCACGCTTCCTAATCAAGTCTACAGGTGGCTTACTCAGCCTCACAGGATCAGCGACTGATGGCATTACAGGCTCTTGGGGTGGATTATTCAAATTTGGGAATTGTTGGACAGCCGGGTTGGTTCGGGCATATTGCGCGACCCACTCATTCATCATGGTAAAGAAGGCTTGTTTAGCCCCCTCACCTTGATTATTCGCAGATGACTGAGGTTCAACAGGCGGCGTCCCTTGTGCAGGAGCAGCCGCTACGCTCTCAACGTCATCCGCTAGGGTTCTTTCTTCACCGGGGTCCATTTACTAATCAAAACAAAACATTTCAACCGTCAGAAGTCATCACACATTTAAACATTAACATTCGGCATGTATAGCTAGACTCATACGCGCTATGGTAGTCCTAGAACCGACTAAACCATAGCTCTGATACCAATAAAATGTAACACCCCGAACCCGAAACCGACACCGGAGTCGAACACGAGGTGTTAACTGACTTTAACCCCTTACAAAATTTATTTTCCAGACACTGCCCAATCTGTGTACTAGTCGTTTTAAAAATCATATCTTGAGTTTCGTAACTCGAAAATAAGTTTCGTAATTTTTCCCAGAAAATAGACTCATGTGCCCATCTAAGTATTTTTTTCTAGAATTTTTGGTCGGGCCAATTAGTACAGTTTATTAGTCAAAGTCTCCCAAGTTGCAGGGGTCGACTACACTGACCTTTGCCCATTACGACTTGGATATCTCCCTGCACGGGGCTTCAATACTGATGCCGTTTGTTTCTATGAAAACTAGACTCAGAGAGAAATCTGTACATATATGGTACGACCCCTAATTATCTCTGGTTAATTTGTAATGAATTTCCAAAGTCGGAGCAGGGAATCCAGAAACCGTTCTGGCCCTGTCCCACAAAAATCTGATTATCTCTTAATATAATGCCCATATGATCTTTTCGTTACTTCCTCATGAAAACAGACTCATCGAGCTTCGATTACATAATTTATTCATCAATTAATTCCACTCCTGCTATTTTTAGTGATTTTTCAATCTCATGACACTGCTGCTGCCAGCATCTGTTACGAAAGTAACTAGGTCTATTTCATGCCTACCCTTGATCTAACTCAATCGAACATTCGTGCCATTTTCGCATGGCTTAAAGTTTACATGCCATAATTCAAACACAACGTACTAGCTTATACATGCCAAAATGTTCTTCTAAGCCAACTAAGAAGAAAGTACCAAAACTTGCTATCCGGTGTGATGACTTCGATGACGGCCCGACCCCGCAAAAATAGATGAGTCCAAGCAACCTATAATGGGTAACAAGGAAACACCGGGTGAGTTTATAACTCAGTAAGTCATAAGCAATGCACTACTATCCATCAATAACATTATCACAAGAGGAAACAAAATGGATTGAGACAATTTACTCCATCCATACCGAACCATACCATAGTTCCTCCAACCTATCGATTCAATTTCATATCAATTCATGCATTCACAATCCATATACTCATCAATAGGACATTGAAGCATTTTCATAAATCAATTTATTTTCGTTACAATCAAACAACAAAACGGCCTTTCACCCATCCTACAATAAATTTTTATGTACGTGACTTCAAGTATAGTTGTCACATAGGTTCAACTTACCGAGCTCAACACCAAGTATAAGCATAGCACATATTAGCCATGTACTCAAGACACTTACCCGATCCGCTGTCCGCGATCGACTCAATAGTGTCGCACACATAGTGTCCATAATGATTCACGAATGTATATTGAGCCCGCACACTCAGTGCTATATAATCAACTCGCACACTTAGTGCTACGTAATCAAATCGCACACTTAGTGCTACATAGTCAAACTCGCACACTTAGTGCCGCATGGTCAATTCGCACACTTAGTGCATCATATTCATTTCGCACACTTAGTGCAACATAGTCAAACCGCACACTTAGTGCTGTACAATTTAATCCCGCGCACTTAGCGCCAATCTCATGGTCATAAATGGTTATCCCGCACGTTTAGTGCCGAGATCAACAACTCAGTACATCTTACCTCTTTTCTTTCATTCAACAATTTCATCATCACATACGTACATGCATATATATATATGTATATTTATTCATTCCATTCAGCATCAATACATAACATTATGACCATTGAAATAATACCAACTACATGCTTAATGACTTACTTTATGTTGGGTAAAATAATTCTGAGTCGGCTACTCGATGACCTTCGATTTCCCCTTGTTGGACGCCTCTCCTTTAGGTTCTTGAGCTTAAACAATAAATCAGCTAGTTTAGCCATCTTGCTAAACATTAATAATTCAATTACACATGCATATGTATGTTTGTATATTCGGCAACCATCCTCACTAATTACCCATTTAGTCGAGTATACACATAATTAAAGGTAACATCCCGAATGGGCATACTTGTGTATATATACATATATATGTATATATATATCTACTTCGGAATGGGCATCACAATTAAATTTAACACCACCTTCATACTCAATTAGATGGCCGAATGTATGTATACATGTACAATGTCAACTATAACATCATTTAAACACCTAATTTCATCTCATGAACACTTAATCGAGTTTTCCTAATCTAGCATATTTTCACATCTATTTGTAACATCATGTAAATCCACATATAACTACATTTCTTAAGTTCCACATCTTAATGCCCATTATAGCCACTCCCCTAGTCTAAATCTAGCAATCGGCAACACCACCTTTCCACTATGTTAGCCGAATACTCATTCTCTTCCTAGTCCTAAATTCGGCACCTCCAACAAAATAGCTTAACAATTTTCAACTTTCATGCTAACATAACAAGCAACTTAACACATCCATATAACTAGCATGCTAATAGCATCAAGGTATCAACTAGATTTTTTTTTTTAAACTCCTTAGCCGAATCCTAACTCTCCAACAACCCCAAATCCAACCATGGAATAGATAGAATCTAGACTCATCACCCCAAAGGTAGTGTAAGCTTCCAAAAATATCATTGAACATACCTTGATCTAAAGGACCACCTTGGCCGAATCTTGCTTCCTCTTCTTCCTCTAGTTAGAACAATTGCAAAAGAAAGAAAACATGAACACTCCTTCTTCCCTCCTTATTAAGCATTCAAACTCCCTCATTTTTCATGCCACAACATCAAACACTCCCCCTAGGCACAAGCAATGGCCGAATTCTTTCCAAGTTTTTTTTCTCCCCTTCTTTTTCTTGGTTTTTCGGCTAGGAGATGGCAAGTATGACACCCTTTTTTTTTTGTTCCCTTTTCTATTATTATCCCCATCATTTGTTCACCAAAGAAAACATATTAAATTAGAATGAGTGGAGCATCATCACTCCTTGGCCGGCCACCATGAATTTTATGGGCAATTTGACATGCAAAGCCATGCTTCCTCACCCTATTATTAATTACTCCTTATAATTCATCTATCATCTTTTCTAACTTCGTCAACTAGCTCCTTTTTGAATTAATTCACAATCCTAATGCTAATATTAAGCATTTAATTTCTCATATATTCACTGTCACACAACAATTTATGCAATTAAAACACGAAAATAAATTTTTTTTTTTGGCTCGGTAATGTGGTCTCGAAACCACATTCCGACCAGGGTCTAATTTGGGTTGTCACAAAACCTGGGCCTCTAAATGTAATGAAAAGTCAATGCAATGAAATGTAAACTAGAAAAGTAAATGGACCTCCACACCTGGGTTTCTAAATGCAATGAAAAGTCAGAGGACCTCCACACCTGGGTCTCTAAATGTAATGAAAAGTGAATGGACCTCAATACCTAGGCCTCTAAATGTAATGAAAAGTAAATGGACCTCTACACCTGGGTCTCTAAATACAATGAAAAGTAAATGGGCCCCCATACTTGGGCCTCTAAATGCAATGAAAAGTGAATGAACCTCCACACCTGGGTCTCTAAATGTAATGAAAATTTAATGAACCTCAACACCTGGGCCTCTAAATGCATTGAAAAGTAAATGGACCTCCACACTTGTGCCTCTAAATGTATTGAAAAGTGAATGGACCTTCACACCTGGGACTTTAAATGCAATGAAAAGTAAATTGACCTCCACATCTGGGCCTCTAAATGTAATGAAAAGTAAATGGACCTACACACCTGGGCCTCTAAATGCAATTAATTTTCTCCTTTCTTCCCTTCTTGAATTTTTCATAAAAGGTAATCATTTTGAGAATCATGTTTTTAAGTTGAAAAAGATCAAATCCCTACCCACACACAATAGATCATGAAAATCAAATTTCATAGGATATCACCTTAACAAATTTCAAAATGATTTTATGACTTGTAAATTAAATTCTCAAATGATAATTCACTTAACAAACTTGGTACCACAGATTACATAAACCCACCTTTGAAACATAAATTTCTTGCATCGAGAGTCAACTCGTTAATTCTCATGAAGCCAAATTTCCTTTTCCTAACATTGGATTGTTCCAAGTGTGAACCCTGTACCATGCTCTCTTCCAAAATTTCATCTTAAAGTATATATTCTTCAGTATAGTTCCTTTCTCTTACTCTCTCTTTATTTTTTCGTTTACTTTTTCTTTTTCTTTTTGGTTTTTTTTTTGTTTTTGTTTTTTCTTGATTTAAGAAAATTTTTTTTCTATAGACTCTTACATTCTCCAAGTAGATTAATTCCCTAATTTAAACTAACCATGGGCAATCAGAGATGGACTTGTTCCAAGGTTCAGCTTGAGTTTGGGTGCCAAAGAAAGGGCTAAAATAGGCTCAAATAGATGACTTCAGGACTCGTACCAAATGATCAATTTCTTTTGGAAATCGTAATTATCCTCTAAGGCATCTCATATCTTTTTTTCCTTTTTTTTTTAAAAAAAAATCTCTCTAGACTATTCATTTCTAAGTTTTCACCCTCAACTTCATCTCCCTCTTTTATGCTCTTGAAGACGTCACAATTTCCCAATGATTAACTCATTGATTTGAACAAATATATTCGATCAAAATGGTCTTTTAAGGGTTGTAACGTGGTCTGAAGCTTAAGGGTCAATCAGAGAGAGATTTTCCAGGCTAAAATATATATTATGTGAAAGAGTATAAAAACCATGAGAAGTTATTTTGAATTTTTGATTGGTCCTTCCATCTCTCAATCACTTTTCTTTGTTCTTACTCCTTCCTATTTTCTTTCTTTTTTGTTTCTTATTCGCTTTCCCTATTTCTTTTTTTTTCTTTTTTCGGAATGAGATCAAGAATTTAGAATTGTTCTTTCATTTTTCATGATCTTTCTTGTCAATCCATGATGTTTAATGGATGACTTTAATTAGGGTTCAAAAAGAAGAAACATCAGGCTCAAAATGGGGTAGCAAGGGATATAATTTTCTCTATGTGATGGGGAAAACAAAAGAATGGCATCTATCATTTCAAAATATGGTTAATCTCATCACAAGGTCATTCTTAGGAATACGTCCATCTTTTCAATTTGAATTGCACATAATCTCATGTTTGTCTCACAATGTTGTAAAATCATCGATCTATACCCAAAATCTCACAAAAAGTCCTCTAATGTGGAGGGTAATCCTTCAATAAAGGTCAATTTTGAACAAATAATATGGCCCAAAGTGGTTAACAGAGAATGAAATTTTCTTCAAGTGAAGGAAATTTCAAAAATGTCATTCGTCACTTTGAACATGGCCAATTTATTAAGTAATTAACCTTAAGGGGAATGCAAGATTCCAAGGTAAAACGTAACCTCAAACATGACAAACAAAGAAAAGTAAATAGAAAAAGCCAATATTACTCAATGTGAATAACTCTTTAAGAATAATGAAGCTTAGTTTTTAAGCAAAGTATTTTTCGCTACATCAGAATTTACATGGTTCGACATCTCATCTCCGTCCATTTTAGCAAGAATCAATGATCCACTAGAGAAAGTTTTCTTCACCACATACAATCTCTCCCAATTTGGTGTCCATTTTCCTCGGTGATTATGAACATATGGCAGAATCTTTTTCAGTACCAGATCCCATTCTCTAAACTGCCTTGGTCGCACCTTCTTGTTATTGGCCTTCATCATTTTTTATTGATACAACTGGCCATGACATAAAGCTACTAATCTTTTTTTTTCTCAATTAAATTCAACTGCTCATATCTCTCTTGCATCCATTCAGCCTCCTCTAGTCACACCCCCCTCAACACTTGTAGAAATGGGATTTGAGCCTCGATAGGTAAAATGGCCTCCATGCCATACACTAATGAAAAGGGAGTATCTGTAGTCGAAGTTATCACTGATGTGCGGTATGCGTGGAGAGCAAAATGGAGTTTCTCATGTCAATCCCTATACATTTTTGTTGCCTTGGAAATGATCTTCTTGATATTCTTGTTTGCAGCCTCGATTGCCCCATTCATTTTTGGACGATATGCTGCAGAATTATGATGCTTGATTTTAAATTGTGTGCAAACCTCTTCTCTCAAGTCATTGTTCAAGTTCTTGACATTATCTAAGATGGTTCTTACTATGTCTGCATAAATCTGACATTTATGACATTTTTTAGCATAATTTAATTAATCTCGTTCCAACGTCAACAAAAAATATCCCACCCTCATGATTTGCCTTGCCAGCATATGTTTGTTACTATGTACTCCACATACTCCATCATGGATTTCCTTCATTATTTGATTTGCCTCTTCTGTGTTGACACATCTCAATAGGGTTTGGTCATGTCCTCTTTTGTACAAACACTCATCGTCCAAGAAGAAACCCATAGCCAACCTCCTAATTATTTGTTTAACATTTTTCGAGGCACAATTCGGGTATTGCTGGTATTACAAATATCGTTCAATGCCAACATACCACGGTTTCCCATCTGTTCCCGGTTCTACTCCCACGCAACGGGCCGACAAGTCTTTGACCCTTAGCTGTTATAACACCTCTTACTCATATTCGACACCGAGATAGGGTCTTTGGGGTTACCGGACTCAAACATAAACATTTATACAAAACTGGGCCATAAAATTTTTCCCAAATTAAAACCATTCATTAACATACATATCGTCCCTTATATGGGCCAACGAAGCCCAAAACATACATTGGGTGTGGTTCGGGACTAAATTGAGAACTTTCAGAACTTATACAACACTTAAAAAATTTTCTTATTTTGGAGGATTACACGGCAGTATGGGTAGGCCATGTGGTTACACACGCCCGTGTGGCTTGGGAGACGCCCATGTCCTCAGCCCGTGTAACTCTCTGTTTATGACATCATCAACAAAATAGGGTCACACAGCCAAGTCACACGCTAGTGTGCTTAGGCCGTGTCCTTCATACGGCTGAGACACATGGCCGTGTCTCTGCCTGTGTGTTTACTACTAGACATTCTATTTGACCTAATTAGGGTGCAAGGGACACACTACCGGATCATACGCCCATGGGGCAGACCGTGTGTCACACACGGCCTAGACACACGCCTGTGTGTCTACCCGTGTGGGCAACTTTGAGGCTATTTTCCAAGCCAATTGCCACCCTTATTTGTACAAACACATACATGACTTCAAGGGTGACATGGTATAATTGAGCAATTAAACATACACAAAAAAAAATGATTATGGCATTATCATGTTAGCTTATACATGCACAATACACCATACTTTATCAAGCCCATCTTACCAATTCTCACTTAAGTCATGGTTATCATCATATTAAACAAATCCCAATTAAATCTTCAAGCATTCATAGCTACAACACATCTTTTCACATACAAACAGCCACTAACCACATCACAATTGCATGAGTACATGCATGCTTGAATACATAGGCTTACAACCCAATAATCATTATAAGCCATACATCATGGCCATACACAAAATGAATCAAATATCATCATGAGCCAACACATTTGGCTAAACCAATATGACATATAACAAAAAGACCAAGTTCCTATACATGCCATACTCAAAATGTTAAGATTAACTATACCCAAATGTCTAATTGATAGTGTGATCGAGTCTCCAACGTCCTTCGATCCCCGAGCTAACTTGGCAATACCATAAGAAATGGAAAAGAGAGGGGAGTAAGCATAAAGCTTAGTAAGTTCACATGCAAATAAATAGCAACATAATCATGAATATTATACAATTAACATAACATAGTTTACATATATGTCATCATAGTTTCATAGGCATAACTTACTCATTTTCAATCTTACCAAAAGTTCATCACATATCGAGCTCATTCATATGAGTTTTTCGTACATACCTGTACCAACTCGTAATACATTATCATAATTCTTCATCATTGGCTTACTTGTCGAATAACTCACTGATTTACCTGTTGAACACTTGGAATACTATCGGATACACGGAAAGCTTGCACGTAGTGCTTCATACGTAGCCACATGCTATATCATATCACATATCACACATTGCTTGCTCTCGAGCTAATCACCTGCCTGCTCACACAAGCTGACAGTCAGGATGTAACTATACGGGCTGCTCACACAATATGACTGGTACTTGCAACACATGCCAGGCTACCTAGCCACCAGTAGACGTACAAAACCAACACTCGGATCACATTACATACATCACATAATCTCATGAGCTCATAATCATATAGTTCCTAGTGACCTGTCACTCGTATCCTAATCTATTCCTAAGGTTCAAACGAGATTTTATCAATGTCACATCTTCGTCGAACTCGTTCACAATTTCATTCTCATTGACCATAATATCGTTCATACGCTCATTATAACAATTAAACGTAGAAATTCATACATTAATAAAGTATCAAAACATTATACAACATTGTATTATTTACACATGAACTTACCTCGATGCCAAAAATAGTAAAAACGGATCTAATCATCGTACACCTTGTTTTTCCCTCGATTAAGGTCTGTTTCTTGTTTTTGTAATGCCCCAAAATTTAAATTCTTGTTTTTGTGAATATGTGACACACAAATGTGTATCTTCTTCAGTAGTTAAGTGTTCTGGGTGTGTGTGTGAGGTCCTAAGTTCAAGCCATGACTTGGGCAAATTTTGGTATTTTTATGAATAAAGCCCAATTTTTGGTCATTAGGCATTTATTTTATTAGTGGTAGAATCATAACAGAATGGGCCTGCTCGTCTGGTGGTTAAGGGGTGTGTTGTTAAGCTGGAGGTCTTGTGTTCGAAACTCTGCGGTGGCAAGGGGATTACTTTGCTGCGAATTTCAGCTAAGAGTTTGTGTTTTACCGAAAGCCTGAGTAGTGGGGTGGTGGATGGAGAAAAGTAAGGGGAGTTGGGATAGGGGGTTATCAAAATTTTTCTATTTAGTTTCTTTTTGGAAAAATTCTATTTTCTTCTCCACCTCCCTTGCCGAAATTCCATCTCTTCTTCCCCTCTTATCTTTTTGGTTGTTTTATTCAAGTTCACCTCCTTTGTTTGTGTTACGCATAATCCTGATCTTTCGGTAAGTTTGGGTTTTGATTGATCTTAAGGCTTCTTTTGAATATTGGTTAAAGATGGGCTTTCGATTGGTTTGTAAGTGTTAATCGAAGGGCAGAATATTTTTCATCGGCATTCTAAGGGCGTGGAATTTCAGTTGTTCGGTAGGAGGTAATGGTTTTTCACTTGAAAGATGAATATCTTGTTTCGGGTTTAGTTTAATCCATTTGTTAAAGTGATTAACTAAGTGAAATATTGATCAAATATAGGTGCTGGAGTGCTTGGGAGTGTTTAGGCATAAAAAGCGATACAGGTTTGTACCTGGAAACACAAAAAAAGAGAACCGGCTAAAGCCAAAAAATGATTCTGTTGACGCCACACGGCTGTGTGGTAGGTCGTGTGGCAGTACATGGTCGTGTGATTGAGGAGGCCAGGCCGTGCGTGAGGGACACGACCGTGTGATGGCTAGGTGAGGCCGTGTGCGACACACGCTTGACCAATGGGTCATGTGGGCCACACAGGCGTGTGGGACTCTAACACCCTGAACCCGAGACCGTCACCGGAGTCGAACACGAGGTGTTAACAGACTTTAAAAATAATTTCCCAGACACTGCCAATCTGCATACTAGTCGCTTTAAAAATCATATCTTGAGTTCAGAAACTCAGAATCCAGTTCCGTAAATTTTCCCTGAAAGTAGACTCATATTCCCATCTACATATTTTTTTCTAGAATTTTTGGTTGGGCCAATTAGTACAGTTTATTAGTCAAAGTCTCCCATGTTACAGGGATCGACTACACTGACCTTTGCGCATTACAACTTGGATATCTCCCTGTACAGGGCTTCAATACTGATGCTGTTTGTTTCTATAGAAACTAGACTTAGAGAGGAATCTATACATATATGGCTTGACTCCTAATTGTCTCTGGTTAATTTATAATTAATTTCCAAAGTCGGAACAGGAAATCCAGAAACCGTTCTGGCCCTGTCTCACAAGAACCTGAATATCTCTTAACATACTGTCCGTATGATTGTTTCGTTACTTTCCTATGAAAATAGATTCATCAAGGTTCATTTACATAATTTATTCACTATTTAATTCCATTCCTACTAGTTTTAGTGATTTTCCAAATCTACATCACTGCTGCTGTCAGCATCTGCCTTTAAGGTAGACTTTACCTATTTCATAGTTTCCATGATTCAACTAGCCCTTTTTGCATATATAGCACAATTTATGATAGTGATTAACCATTCCCATGGCCAATCCTTTTCAAGCATATCCACACCTCTCAATAACCATATCCATACCAAATGATTATAACATTATACTCAAACATATATAAGCCATTTTCGCATGGCTATCCAAAATTATACAAGTCCAAAGGGTCCATGACCCACAACGGTAGTCCTATACATGCCATTTCGAAGTTTAACCAAAATTGTACCAAAAGGGGGGGGGCTTTGATAGTGTGGGCGACTTCGACTTCAAAATCCCGAGTCCGATAGCTGGAGAACCAAAATCTATAAAACAGAGGATCAAAGAAACGGAGTAAGCAATTTATGCTTAGTAAGTTTTGAGCAAGGAATTCCAGCACAGCAAAAGTATAGCATTCATATAGCTAAACGGATAATTTCATATGCACAAATTTTCGATATCATACTTGCTTCACATTACCAACCCTTATGTACATACACAAAAGATCAACTTAGCCAAAGGCCGGTAGCTCGTTTATCAACTGAGCGAATACTTATTTGTAAGGGCTCAACTAAATTCAAGCACATACGGAACATACCTCAATGTTGGGATGTTTCTAGAGTATTTACTGAAATTTTTACAGCAAGATCATTCATTCCCAAATCACGTACCTTCGGAATTTAACCGGATATAGCTACTCGTTCAAATGCCTTCGATACATAGCCCGGTTATAGTAACTCGCACAATTGCCTTCGGGACTTAACCCGGATTTAGTAACTCGCACAAATGCCTTCGGGCTTAGCCCGGAATTAGTATCTCGCACAAATGCCTTCGGATCTTAGTCCGGATATGGTCACTTAGCACAAAGCCTTCGGGACTTAGCCCGGACATCATTCAAATAACCAAGCACATTTAACAGTAAATCATGGCACATTCGTATTTCATTTTCGTTAACAAAACTCAAACACAAGACACTTATCATTCTTGCAATTTCGGCTCAATAGCCACACACAAAGAGCATGATTTTGATTTGCTTAAAACATGATCTAATCAAATCATAATTTAAGCTCTTTTACTCAAGAACTTACCATGGGTGTTGTCGAACGATTCCGATAGCTATTCGACCACTTTTTCCTTCCCTTTATCGGATTTAGTTCCCCTTTGCTCTTGAGCTTAATTAAACAAATAAATTGATTTAATCATTTGAGCATCGAAAAGAGGAACACAAGGCACTTAGCCCATATTTATACATTCTACAAGTATGGTCACTTGTATTGACTAAACACCCTTTTGTTTCAAGTTCAAAACTTGGCTAATACACACATATATACACTAGTAAAGCATCCTCTCCCTTTCCATCAATTTAACACATGCATTACTCATTAATATACAAAAATTATATTCGGCTTTAGCACACAACTTGCTAGCCGATTCTTCTCCATCTAGCAACCAATGCATATATGTGCTCACTCAAAAATGCTAAAAAGAAGATTCAAGAATCATCAATCCACCATCACATGCATCATTAACAAGCTTCATATTTAGCATGCAATGGCATTAACACAAAATCTACCTAGGCCGAATATCATCCTCATGACATAGCAAAGATTTGAACCATGGGATAATTAGAACTCAAGCTAGCAACTAAAAACATGCATGAATCTCATGGCACAACCTCAAACATACCTTGATCTAGATACAAGTATGGCCAAACCTCCTCCTAATCCTCTTCCAAACCAAACATGAAGCAAGAACTCCTTCCTCCTTCCTTAGAATTTTCGGCCAAATGAAGATGAAAAAGGATGAACAAAATTTTCTCTTTTCTTTTCTTTAACTCACGGCAATGGGGGGGAACAACCACACACTTTTTTTTTTGTTTTCATCATATTCCCTTTCATTATTTTATGCCCATGCTCCTTATTTTATTTTTTCCACCCATGATGCACCAACACAACATGTCTATGACATGTCTTGCCCATCACACTTGGTCTACCATGCTTGTCATGGCCGGCCACTACTAATTAGAGGGGATTTGACATGCAAGTCCCCCTTTTTATTTCATGCACTAATAGGTCCTTATGCTTCGACCTATCACATTTAAAAAATGTCGCACATAAGTCCTATTGACTAAATTCACATGCAATCGACTAAATCGAAGCTTGAAATTTTCACACATTCATAATTACATATTCTAGACAATAAATATCACATTCAAACATTTCGGTGACTCGGTTTAGCGGTCCCGAAACCACTTCCCGACTAGGGTCAATTTTGGGCTGTCACAACTCTCCCCCACTTAAGAAATTTTCGTCCCCGAAAATCTTACCGGTAAATAGGTTTGGGTATCGTTCTTTCATCGAGCTCTCGGTTTCCCAAGTAGCTTCCTCGATCCCGGGTTTGAGCCATAACACCTTAACTAACGGAACCCTTTTGTTTCGCAACTCTTTTACTTCACGAGCTAGGATACGAATCGGTTCTTCTTCATAACTCAAGTCAGATTGAATTTCAACTTCTGAGGGATTAATCACATGTGATGGATCGGATCTATAACGTCGAAGCATCGAAACATGAAAGACATCGTGAATCTTTTCAAGTTCAGGGGGCAAAATCAATCTATACGCAACCGGACCAACTCGTTCGGAGATTTCGTACGGCCCAATGAATCTCGGGCTCAACTTGCCCATACGGCCAAATCTGAGTACCTTTTTCCAAGGCGAAACTTTAAGAAACACTTTATCTCCCACCTGATATTCAATGTCTTTTCGTTTCAAATCCGCATACGATTTTTGACGATCTGTGGCTGCCTTCAGACTTTCACGGATTACCTTTACTTTCTGTTCAGCATCTTTAATCAAATCAACTCTGAAAATTTTACTTTCACCGAGCTCGGTCCAAAACAATGGTGTACGGCATTTACGACCGTACAAAGCCTTGTAAGGTGCCATCTTAATACTTGATTGAAAACTATTGTTGTAAGCGAATTCAATCAAAGGTAAATACCGTTCCCATGAACTACTGAACTCGAGGATGCAACATCTCAACATATCCTCAAGTATCTGAATTATCCGCTCAGATTGACCATGGTTTGGGGGTGAAAAGCAGTGCTAAAATGCAGCTTGGTACCCAAAGCTTCTTGCAATTTCCTCCAAAATCGCGAGGTGAATCTCGGATCTCTATCCGACACGATAGAAATGGTACCCCGTGTAATCTCACAATCTGAGAAACATACAATTCGGCTAGTTTATCCAATGAAAAATCCGTACGCACGGGGATAAAGTGAGCCGACTTAGTCAGTCTATCAACAACAACCCAAATCGCATCCTTCTTACTTGCTGACAATGGCAGTCCGGACACAAAGTCCATTGTGACTCGATCCCATTTCCACTCGGGTATCATGATCGGCTGAAGTAATCCTGAAGGCACGTGATGTTCCACTTTCACTTGTTGACATATTAAACATCTCGAAACAAAGTCGGAGATGTCTCGTTTCATACCATGCCACCAAAACCAACGTTTCAAATCGTTGTACATTTTCGTACTCCCCGGGTGAATTGACATTCGGATACAATGGGCTTCGTTCAGAATCATCGAAATGAGTTCCGAATTCCTTGGAACGCACAAACGACTTCTGAACCTCAAACAATCATCATCATCAATTTGAAACTCCGATTCCTTGTTCGGAACACACTCAGCCCGTTTTGCAACCAATTCATCATCAACTTTCTGGGCTTCACGAATTTGATGAATCAATAATGGTTTGGCTTTTAATTCAGCTACTAACACATTGTCGGGTAGAACAGACAAGTGCACATTCATCGCTCGTAAAGCAAACAATGATTTCCGGCTTAAGGCGTCCGCAACCACATTAGCCTTTCCCGGGTGGTAATCAATGACAAGCTCGTAATCTTTCAACAACTCAAGCCAACGTCTTTGTCACAGATTTAAGTCTCTTTGAGTCATCAAATATTTGAGACTTTTGTGATCCGAAAATACATGGCACTTTTCACCAAATAAGTAATGCCGCCATATTTTTAAAGCAAATACAATGGCAGCTAGTTCAATATCATGGGTCGGATAATTTTTCTCATGTGGCTTTAATTGTCTTGACGCATAGGCCACCACTCGACCTTCTTGCATCAATACGCAACCCAACCCAAGTAGGGATGCGTCACTATAAATGACAAACTCTTTGCCTGATTCGGGTTGCACTAAAATTGGAGCTTCAGTCAAATAAGTTTTCAGTTGATCGAAACTTTTCTGACATTTCTCCGTCCATTCGAACTTAACATCCTTTTGAAGTAGCTTCGTCATTGGTGTGGCTATCATCGAGAAACCTTTTTACAAATCGTCGGTAATAACCGGCGAGCCCCAGGAAGCTCCGAACTTTGGTAATATTTCTCGGAGGTTTCCAGTTAAGTATGGCTGAAATTTTGTTCGGGTCAACTCGAATACCCGATGCGGATACCACGTGACCCAAGAAGCTAACCTCTCTTAACCAGAAATCACACTTACTGAACTTAGCATATAACTGCTTATCCCGCAAAATTTGCAACACTAGTCTCAGGTGCTCAGCATGTTCGGTCTCATCTCTTGAATAGACCAAGATGTCATCAATGAACACAACTACGAACCGATCCAAATATGGTCTGAAGATCCGATTCATCAAATCCATAAATACCGCAGGGGCATTAGTGAGCCCAAACGGCATCACTAAGAATTCGTAGTGACCATATCTCGTTCTGAAGGCAGTTTTGGGTATGTCCGAATCTCGAATTCGCAACTGATAATAGCCCGATCTCAAATCTATTTTTGAGAACACTGAGGCTCCCTTCAGTTGGTCGAACAAATCATCGATACGCGGTAACGGATATTTGTTCTTTATCGTCACTTTATTCAGTTGACGATAGTCAATGCACAACCTCATGGTTCCGTCCTTCTTTTTCACGAACAATACTGGTGCACCCCAAGGTGAGAAACTTGGTCGAGCAAAACCTCTATCCGTCAATTCTTGCAACTGAGCTTTCAACTCTTTTAACTCGGTTGGTGCCATACGATACGGAGCCATCGAAATCGGCGTAGTCCCAGGTACAAGCTCAATACCAAACTCTATCTCCCGAACAGGTGGTAAACCCGGTAATTCTTCAGGAAAAACATCCGGGTATTCACAAACCACCGGCACAGATTCGAGTTTCTTTTCTAATTCTTTGTCATCAAGTACATACGCAAGGTATGCTTCGCACCCTTTTCTTACATATTTCTGGGCCAACATTGAGGATATTACAGCTGGCAACCCATCCAAGTCCGTAGACTCAACTCGGATTACTTCGTTATTTGCGCACCTCAATTCAATAGTCTTGCTTTTGCAATTCACAACCGCATCATGCACGGTCAACCAATCCAACCCGAGAATAACATCAAATTCATTAAACGGCAAAAGCATCAAGTTCACCGGAAAACAGGAACCTCGAATTACTAGGGGACATTTCTTACACACTTTGTCGACAAGCACGTAACGACCCAAGGGATTTGACACCCGAATTACGAACTCAGTAGACTCAATAAGTAAAGTCTTACTGGATGCTAAGGTTTCACATATGTAAGAATGAGTAGAACCGGGGTCAATCAAAGCAATTACATTAGTATCAAAGAGAGTAAAAGTACCGGTAATAACATCAGGCGAAGAAACATCCTCGCGGGCACGTATAGCATAAGCTCTAGCAGGCGCACGAGCCTCGGATCTGGTCGTAGCATCTCTAGATCCTCTCTGACCACCACCAGTATTGCCCGTATTTCCAGATGGTCTGCCTCGAGCAGTGGTAGCACCCGGTTTCCCACTCTGATTTACATTCTGTTCAGACAACCTCGGGCAATCTTTAATGAAGTGGTCAACTGATCCGCACTTGTAACAGGAGCGGTCAGGGAATCTACAACTCCCCGAATGCCATTTACCGCAATATCGACATTTCGTTCTGTCTCGACGTTCATTCCCAACACTGGCGACCGAAGTGCCTCGTGTACCCACAGGGGGTCGATCACGATCTCGTCTAAAAAGGCCCGAAGTGCCTCTCGACCAGCCCACATCATCTCAAAATTTCTTCGATGCCTGTTGAAGAGACTTTCCCGAAGATCTTTTACGAAACTCTCCAGTTCCCACATCAACTTTTTGTTTTTCTTTTCTAAGCTCTTCGGCTTTACAAGCTCGCTCGACAAGTACTACGAACTCTCGTATTTCAAGAATGCCAACGAACATTTTTATATCTTCATTCAGCCCATCCTCGAAGCGTCTACACATGATAGCCTCAGACGAAACACATTCCCGAGCGTATCTACTAAGTCTAACAAATTTTCGTTCATAATCAGTAACTGACATAGAACCTTGCTTAAGCTCAAGAAATTCCTTCCGTTTTTGATCAACAAATCTCTGACTGATATACTTTTTCCGAAACTCAGTTTGGAAAAACTCCCAAGTTACTTGCTCTCGGGGCACAACAGAAGTCAGAGTACTCCACCAATAGTAGGCAGAATCGCGTAGCAAGGAGATAGTACATTTTAGGCATTCATCGGGTGTACAAGATAGCTCATCGAGTACCCGGATAGTGTTGTCCAACCAAAATTCAGCTTGCTCGGCATCATCGCTGTCCGTAGCTTTAAATTCAGTAGCCCCATGTTTTCGGATTCTGTCAACTGGGGGCTTATTTGACCTTATTTGGTCAGTTTCCGGAGGTATTGTAGGTGCGGGGGTGGTATTTGTCGGGAATGGAGGTTGTGGAACAGCCGTATTAGTTCGAATGTATTGGTTGAACCAATCATTCATCACGCTATAGAAAGCTTGTCTAGCTTCATCATTCGGGTTACTAGCATTAGGTTGAGAGTCCGCCGGCGCTGTCCCTTGTGCGGGAGCAGGCGCTACACTCTCAAGATCATCAACTACCGCTCGGTCGGGATCGGGATCCATTACTATAAATAAACACATTTGCAAATGTCAGAAATCACCACACTATCAAATAATCACATAAAATGGCATGTATAGCTAGACCCAACGCATTACGGTAGTCCTAGAATTGACTAAACCGTAGCTCTGATACCAATCAAATGTAACACCCCGAACCCGAGACCGTCACCGGAGTCGAACACGAGGTGTTAACAGACTTTAAAAATAATTTCCCAGACACTGCCAATCTGCGTACTAGTCGCTTTAAAAATCATATCTTGAGTTCAGAAACTCGGAATCCAGTTACGTAAATTTTCCCTGAAACTAGACTCATATTTCCATCTACATATTTTTTTCTAGAATTTTTGGTTTGGCCAATTAGTACAGTTTATTAGTCAAAGTCTCCCATGTTACAGGGATCGACTGCACTGACCTTTGCGCATTACGACTTCGATATCTCCCTGTACAGGGCTTCAATACTGATGCCATTTGTTTCTATAGAAACTAGACTCAGAGAGGAATCTATACATATATGGCTTGACTCCTAATTGTCTCTGGTTAATTTATAATGAATTTCCAAAGTCGGAACAGGAAATCCAGAAACCGTTCTGGCCCTGTCTCACAAGAACCTGAATATCTCTTAACATACTGTCTGTATGATTGTTTCGTTACTTTCCTATGAAAATAGATTCATCAAGGTTCGTTTACATAATTTATTCACTATTTAATTCCATTCCTACTATTTTTAGTGATTTTCCAAATCTACATCACTCCTGCTGTCAGCATCTGCCTTTAAGGTAGACTTTACCTATTTCATAGTTTCCATGATTCAACTAGCCCTTTTTGCATAAATAGCACAATTTATGATAGTGATTAACCATTCCCATGGCCAATCCTTGTCAAGCATATCCACACCTCTCAATAACCATATCCATACCAAATGATTATAACATTATACTCAAACATATATATAAGCCATTTTCGCATGGCTATCCAAAATTATACAAGTCCAAAGGGTCCATGACCCACAACAAGCGGGTAGTCCTATACATGCCATTTCGAAGTTCAACCAAAATTGTACCAAAAGGGGGGGGCTTTGATAGTGTGGGCGACTTCGACTTAAAAATCCCGAGTCCGATAGCTGGAGAACCAAAATCTATAAAACAGAGGATCAAAGAGACGGAGTAAGCAATTTATGCTTAGTAAGTCTTGAGCAAGGAATTCCAGCACAGCAAAAGTATAGCATTCATATAGCTAAACGGATAATTTCATATGCACAAATTTTCGATATCATACTTGCTTCACATTACCAACCCTTATGTACATACACAAAAGATCAACTTAGCCAAAGGCCGGTAGCTCGTTTATCAACTGAGCGAATACTTATTTGTAAGGGCTCAACTAAATTCAAGTACATACGGAACATACCTCAATGTTGGGATGTTTCTAGAGTATTTACTGAAATTTTTACAGCAAGATCATTCATTCCCAAATCACGTACCTTCGGAATTTAACCGGATATAGCTACTCGTTCAAATGCCTTCGGGACATAGCCCGGTTATAGTAACTCGCACAATTGCCTTCGGGACTTAACCCGGATTTAGTAACTCGCACAAATGCCTTCGGGCTTAGCCCGGAATTAGTATCTCGCACAAATGCCTTCGGATCTTAGTCCGGATATGGTCACTTAGCATAAAGCCTTCGGGACTTAGCCCGGACATCATTCAAATAACCAAGCACATTTAACAGTAAATCATGGCACATTCGTATTTCATTTTCGTTAACAAAACTCAAACACAAGACACTTATCATTCTTGTAATTTCGGCTCAATAGCCACACACAAAGAGCATGATTTTGATTTGCTTAAAACATGATCTAATCAAATCATAATTTAAGCTCTTTTACTCAAGAACTTACCTCGAGTGTTGTCGAACGATTCCGATAGCTATTCGACCACTTTTTCCTTCCCTTTATCGGATTTAGTTCCCCTTTGCTCTTGAGCTTAATTAAACAAATAAATTGATTTAATCATTTGAGCATCGAAAAGAGGAACACAAGGCACTTAGCCCATATTTATACATTCTACAAGTATGGTCACTTGTATTGACTAAACACCCTTTTGTTTCAAGTTCAAAACTTGGCTAATACACACATATATACATTAGTAAAGCATCCTCTCCCTTTCCATCAATTTAACACATGCATTACTCATTAATATACAAAAATTATATTCGGCCTTAGCACACAACTTGCTAGCCGATTCTTCTCCATCTAGCAACCAATGCACATATGTGCTCACTCAAAAATGCTAAAAAGAAGATTCAAGAATCATCAATCCACCATCACATGCATCATTAACAAGCTTCATATTTAGCATGCAATGGCATTAACACAAAATCTACCTAGGCCGAATATCATCCCCATGACATAGCAAAGATTTGAACCATGGGATAATTAGAACTCAAGCTAGCAACTAAGAACATGCATGAATCTCGTGGCACAACCTCAAACATACCTTGATCTAGATAAAAGTATGGCCAAACCTCCTCCTAATCCTCTTCCAAACCAAACATGAAGCAAGAACTCCTTCCTCCTTCCTTAGAATTTTCGGCCAAATGAAGATGAAAAAGGATGAACAAAATTTTCTCTTTTCTTTTCTTTAACTCACGGCAATGGGGGGGGGGAAACAACCACACACTTTTTTTTTTGTTTTCATCATATTCCCTTTCATTATTTTATGCCCACGCTCCTTATTTTATTTTTTTCCACCCATGATGCACCAACACAACATGTCTATGACATGTCTTGCCCATCACACTTGGTCTACCATGCTTGTCATGGCCGGCCACTACTAATTAGGGGGGATTTGACATGCAAGTCCCCCCTTTTTATTTCATGCACTAATAGGTCCTTATGCTTCGACCTATCACATTTCAAAAATGTCGCACATAAGTCCTATTGACTAAATTCACATGCAATCGACTAAATCGAAGCTTGAAATTTTCACACATTCATAATTACATATTCTAGACAATAAATATCACATTCAAACATTTCGGTAACTCGGTTTAGTGGTCCCGAAACCACTTCCCGACTAGGGTCAATTTTAGGCTGTCACCGGGAACACACGGGTGAACTACACGGGCGTGTGGGATTCTGGGCTAGGCTGTGTGTTCCACACGACCAAGGCCAATTTAGTTCGTGTGGGCCACACGGGCATGTGGTCCCACACGGGTAGGCCACATTGGCATGTGAGCCTATTTTTCTAGAATAATCTGTAAGGTTGCACGGGTCACCCAAGTCAACTATGACCTATCGTAGGGTCATAAGCATTACCTAGACCCCTGGTTTTGTGATCTGATTATGTGATGTATGTATTAAGCATGTTACTCTTAGCATGTGTATCTGACCGATTGTATAATCTATTAAGCTGCATTATAGCATGCCATATTTGTATGATGCATTGCATTGGGGTAGGTTTGGTGTTATGATGGAGGAAGTGTTTTGAAAGGCTCTTAAGTCTGATATCTAGCTGCATAGCTGCAATTAGCTGATTATTTGTGGCATTTCAATATAGCACAATGTATTGGGATGGGTGGGTCGATTTTATCCTCACATGGTGTGTTGGGTTGGACGGAGTTGGTGTGCATGGCTAGTGGGCATGATTCTATCATTCTGCTTTGTTATGCATGTGATATCTGAGATGGACTAAGGCCCATCTCATATCTGATTCTGTATCTCAGTAGACTAAGGTTCACACTGATTCTGTAAAAAGCTCAGGCCTGGATTATATGTTATTTGGATATATGATTGACTTCTTCTACTGTGTATATCTTTTGTGGGGATTACACACTGAGTTTACGAGAACTCACCCTTTTTTCTTTAATCTATGTAGGTAAACCCCAGACTTGACGGATCGGTGCAGCGGAGGGCTCAACGGTGACCACCACTATCGAACTGCTTAGTTACAGTTTTTTCTTTTTTTTTTTTGCGATTACATTGCTTATTTCTTATTGGTATTTTATGTATAATGGACTTTGGGACTGTTTGGTTTTTAATTTGGGATTTTGAGCTGTTGATTATGGATTTATAAACTGCAACACAACAATTATGGTTTTCATAAAATAAACTGAGATTTTTCGTAAATGAAACGGTTTTCAAAAAAAATATTTGGGTTTCAAAGCTTTCGTGTAAAAGAAATGTTTTAAATAAAATAAGTTAGAACACGGTTTCCTCAAACTAGGTAAAAGTTAATAATTGGAACGATTTAAAGGTCAATGCATTTTCAAAAACACTCCCATGTGACATCGTCAAATTCGACCATAACGTTCAAGCTTGGTTTGGGGTGTTACATTTAGTGGTATCAGAGTCAGGTTACAAAACTCGACTGTGGATTTGGGTTTTAATGATTGGTTTTTAAGTAATGATTTGTAAATAATTTGAAATATTTTTGGAATAAGTATGTGGTACATCGAGTCTCCGATACCGATCCTATAAGTTTCTGAAACTCTCTTTAGAATTGTCTAAAAGTATGATTAGAATGTACTGAAACTACTTTAAGTAGTATATCACTCTGAAAACACTATAAGTAGTGTAAACTGAAAACTGTAGTAAGACTACTACTCGCAATAATCGACTCTGAACATTTTGATACTGTACTGCATAAAATATCTGTTAATAAAATATCAGAACTGTAAACTAATGCATAGAACTGCTAATACAGATAAATTCAAAAATCTAGGATGAGTGTACGTGGTACTAAAGACCGTCGCAGAGGCCGTAGGGGGACTCAAGTGAGGTCCTCATCATCTGGGTATCTGCCTAACTTAGATATTAGTAAGACACTGGTATCACCTGTGACAGAGACTGGGTCTCGAGATCGTGTGGTTGGGGACGACGCACTATCCCAAGCCATGCTACGAATTTTAGAGAGGGTCGCGGGACTCAACACTAGATCTAGGGGTCGAGGGTCGGTTACAGAACAACTCCGGTCCAATGGGGCTGAGTTATTTAGAGGTGTCACTATAATCGCCCCTAACATGGCCGAGTATTGGATGGAGGCCATAGAGGGAATTATGGACGACTTGGATTATACTGCTGAGCAAAAGCTTAAAGAGGCTGTATCTCTGGTTCGTGATGAGGCATACTAGTGGTGGTTGGTGATTAAGGAGGGCACACAGCCCGACCGACTGACATGGGATTTCTTTAAGATGGCCTTGTAAGGTAAATATGTGGGGGCCAGTTATATTGACGCTAAGAGGCGGGAGTCCCTTAATCTCATTCAAGGAGATCGTTCAGTGGCCGAGTATGAGGCCAAGTTCCTTAGATTGAACCGTTACGCGTGAGGCATTGTGGCGACTGACTATGAGTGCTGTGTCTAATTTGAGGATGGTTTCAGGGATAGTTTGCGAGTTCTGATAGCTCCACAGAGGGAGCGTGATTTTTCTACTCTAGTTGAGAAGACGAAGATCGCCGAAGAGGTAAAGTGTACTGAGTACCAAAATCGAGACAGAGGAAAGACTAAGTGGGATTCGGAGCCCTTGAATTCTGGGATGAGGCCTAAGAAAATGGCCAGATCTAATAGGCCAGTGAAAGTTTAGCCCTCTGCTACACCTTCTGCGGTGGCACTTTGTGGGCACTATGGTAGACACCATTTGGGCGAGTGTTGGAGGACTACTGGGGCATGTCTGAGATATGGGTCGGCTGAGCATCGTGTTAGAGACTGTCCATTAAGAACTAGTCAGATGGAAGCTCTGGTTACTGAAACTGCACAGCCACCGAGGGTAGTTCAGCAGCCATCTAGGGGCCAGGGTCAGGCCAGGGGTGGTAACGGCATGGGCCGAGGGCAGAGAGCACTGGGCAGAGGTGCTGGACTGACTGAGGTGAAGCAGCCTACTTTGGTATATGCTGCATGTCATTGTGAGGACCGAGATGCTCCGAACGTCATTTCGGGTACATTTTTTATATTTGATGTACTTTATTTTGCACTGATAGACATAGGCTCTACACACTCATGTGTAGCTTGTATTGTGTCAAAATCCTTGGGGATTCCACTCGAGAGTACTGATAGTGAGGTAACTGTGTTAAGTCCTTTGGGGCAATCAGTCTGAGTTAGTAAATTGTATAGAGATGTTCTGCTAGAGGTTTAAGGGACAATATTTCTGGATAATCTAATGGAGCTTTCGTTTGGGGAGTTCGATCTGATTTTGGGAATAGATTGGCTAGTTAAACACCAAGTGAGTTTGGATTGTGTAACAAAAAGGGTTGTCTTGAGGATCGAGGAGGACAACGAGGCAGTCGTGATTGGGGAACAACGTGACTATCTGACCAATGTGATTTTTGCGCTGATGGCAAAAATGTTTGTGAGGAAAGGGTGTAAGGCATTCTTGGCTTACGTCAATATTTCTGATTCTAGGGACTCTTCGGTTAAGAACATCAGAACCGTGAGAGACTTTCGAGATATATTTCTTAAGGAACTATCAGGGTCCTCTGAGTTGAGAGGTAGAGTTTGGGATTGACTTGATTCCTGGTACAGCTTCGGCGGTGTCTATTGCCCCTTACCGAATGGCACCGAAGAGCTTCAGAGCTTAAGGCCCAGATTCAGGAACTGTTAGATCGTGGGTTCATTTGTCCCAGTGTGTCTCTGTGAGGAGCACCTATTCTATTTGTAAAGAAGAAAGATGGGTCAATGAGGATGTGCATGATTATCGACAGCTGAACAAGCTAACGATCAAGAATAAATACCCACTTTCGAGAATAGACGACTTATTCGACCAATTCAGAGGGGCTTCTACGTTTTCTAATATCGTTCTATGATTGGGGTATCATCAGTTAAGAGTAAGGGCGGTTGACGTGCATAAGATGGCATTTAGGACTCAATATGGATATTATGAGTTCCTAGTTATGCCCTTTGGTTTGACTAATGCACCAGTGGAATTTATGGACTTGATGAACTGAATGTTCCACCCCTATTTAGACCAATTCATGGTGGTATTTATCGACGACATCTTGGTATATTCTAAGTCTAAGGATGAGCACGAGGAGCACCTCAGAGTAGTTTTACAGACTCTTCGTGAGAAATTGTTGTTTGCGAAGTTCAGTAAGTGCGAGTTCTGGCTCCGAGAAGTAGCCTTTTAAGGACATGTGGTTTCTACTAAGGATATTCGTGTTGATCCTCATTGAGGCTGGGCTGGATTGGATATAGCCAAAGAATGTGTCTGAAATTTGTAGCTTTCTGGGGCTAGCAGGATATTATCGATGTTTCGTAGAAGGGTTCTCTTTGATCGTAGTTCTGATGACTAAGCTGTTGTGTAAGGGAGTTCCTTTCGTCTAGACTGTTGCACAGTAGGAGAGTTTTGATAAGCTTAAGGCTGTTTTAACTCAAGCTCCTATTCTAATACAGCCTGAGCCTGGTAAGGACTTTGTGGTATACAGTGATGTGCCACATGTGGGTCTGGGTTGTGTTCTAATGCAAGACAGAAAAGTGGTTGCTTATGCATCTTGTCAGCTCAAGACTTACGAGATTAATTATCTGACGCATAATTTGGAGTTGGCAGTGGTAGTCTTTGTGCTGAAAATCTGGTGGCACTATTTGTACGGTGAGATGTGTACTATCTACACTGATCACAAGAGCCTTAAATATCTCCTCACCCAGAAGGAGTTGAATCTTAGGCAGTGCAGATGGGTTCAGCTGCTTAAGAATTTTGACTGCACCATCGAGTATCATCCTGGTAAGGCCAATGTGGTGGCCGATGAGTTGAGTCGTAGAGCCATAACTGATCTGAGAGCAATGTTCGCTCAACTTAGTCTTTTCGATAATGAGAGTCTATTGGTAGAACTTTAGGTTAGACCGACATGGATTGATCAAATCAGAGATAAACAATTGGGGGATAAGTCTCTTGAGTTGCATTTTCATCAGGTTGAGAGTGGTGTTACTACTGATTTTGGGATTAACAGTGATAGGGTATTATGTTTCTACAGTCGGATTTGTGTGCCAAAAGATGGGGATTTAAGGCAGTCGATTCTGAGGGAGGTTCATAGTAGCCCTTATGTTATGCATCCCGACAGAAATAAAATGTACCGAGATCTACGAGAGTTGTACTGGTGACCAGGGTTGAAGCGTGAAGTTACTAACTTCTTTGCTCGCTGTTTGACTTGTCAGCAAGTTAAAGCTAAGCATCAGTTACCTTCGGGTTTGCTACAACCGATAAGATATCGTTATGGAAACAACGGAATTCGTTAGTGGGTTGCCTCTAACACCCACTAAGAAGGATTCTGTATGGGTAATCATGGATCGATTGACCAAGTCTGCTCACTTCATTCCAGCCAAGACGGACTTCTTTCTGTAAAAACTGGCTAAACTCTACATTTTTGAAATAGTGAGGCTACATGGGGTACCGACCTCAATCATCTCTGATAGGGATCCTCGTTTCATGTCTCAGTTCTGTAAGAAGCTTCATGAGGCTCTAGGTTCAAGATTAGACTTCAGTACTGCTTTCCATGCTCAGACAAATGGTCAATTGGATAGGGTGATTTAGATACTGGAGGACATGTGAAGGAGCTGTGTTATTGATTTTCGAGCCAGTTGGGAGGAGTACTTGCCATTAGCAGAGTTCGCTTACAATAACAACTACCAGTCTAGTATACAGATGGCACCTTACGAGGCACTGTATGGTCGTTAGTGTCGCACTCCCTTATGCTGGACTGAGTTAGGTGAGTGACGTATTCTAGGTCCAAAATTGGTTTCAGAAATTCAGGACAAGGTCCGTTTGATTCGAGATCGATTGAAAGCGGCTTCTGATAGGTAGAAGTCCTATACAGATTTGAAGCATCGAGAGATAAAATATTCTGTAAGAGACCTTGTTTTTCTTAGGGTCTAGCCATAGAAGAAGATTCTGAGGTTCGGTTGCAAGGGCAAGCTGAACCTATAGTTTATTGGGTCGTACCAAATTTTGAAATGAGTAGGGCCAGTTGCATACTAGTTGGAGCTACCTTCAGACTTAGATCGCATACATGATGTGCTTCACGTCTCAATGTTGAGACGCTATCGCACTGATCCCACGCACATTGTTTTTGTGGAGGAGATTGAGGTTAGGCCAGATCTAACATTTGAGGAGGAGTCGATTTAGATTTTAGATCGCGACATTAAGGTTCTACAAAGAAAGTTTATCCCCTTAGTGAAGGTGCTGTGGTGGAATCATAGCATTGAGGAGGCCACTTGGGAGCCGGAGGATTCGGTACGTCACCTTTTCTGATCAGGTAAAATTTTGAGGCTGAAATTTTATTTTAGGGGATAAAGTTGTAATGTCCCAAAATTTAAATTCTTGTTTTTGCAAATGGGTGACACACAAATGTGTATCTGCTTTAATGGTTAAGTATTCTGGGTATGTGTGTGAGGTCTTAATTTCAAGTCATGACTTGGGCAAATTTTGGTATTTTTATGAATAAAGTCCAATCTTTGGTCATTAGGCTTTTATTTTATTAGTGGTAGAATCATAACAGAATGGGCCTGCTGGTCTGGTGTTTAAGGGGTGTGCTGTTAAGCTGGAGGTCTTGTGTTCAAAACTTTGCAGTGGCAAGGGGTTTATTTTGCTTTGAATTTAGGCAAGAGTTTGTGTTTTATCGAACGTCTGAGTAGTGGGTGGTGGATGGAGAAAAGTTTTGGATAAGCGGTTATCAGAATTTTTTTGTTCAGTTTTCTTTTTAGCGAAATTCTATTCTCTTCTCCCCTTCCCTTTGTCAAAATTCCATCTCTTCTTCCCCTCTCATCTTTTTTATTGTTTTACTCAAGTTCACCTCCTTTGTTTATGCTGCGCGTAATCCTGATCTTTTAGTAGGTTTAGGTTCCGATTGATTTTAACTGTTTCTTCAGAATATTGGTTAAAGAGGCGTTTTCGACTAGTTTGTTGGTGTTAATCGCAGGGAAGAATATCATTTGTCGGTGTTCTAAGGGTGTGGAATTTCCATTGTTTGATAGAAGGTAATGGTTTTTTGCTCGAAAGATGAATATCCTGTTTCGTGTTTAGTTTAATCCGTTTGTTAAAGTGATTAACTGAGTGAAATATTGATCAAATATAGTTGCTGGAGTGCTCAAGAGTATTTAGGCATCAAAAGCGATACAGGTATGTACCCGGAAACACAAAAAATGAGAATTGGTGAAAGCCAAAAAATGACTCTGTCGACGCTACACGGCCGTGTGGTTGGCAGTACACGACCATGTGATTGACGAGGCCAGGTCGTACTTAAGGGACACGGCCGTATGATAGCTAGGTGAGGCCATGTGCGAAACACGGGCTCGACTAATGGGGCCGTGTGGGCTCACACAAGTGAACCACACGGGTATGTGTGATTCTGGGCCAGGCCGTGTGATCCACACAGCCAAGGCCAATTTAGGCCGTGTGGGCCACATGGGCGTGTGAGCCCCTTTTTTTAGAATAATCTGTAAGGTTGCATGCGTCATCCAAATCGATTGTGACCTACCGTAGGGTCGGTAAGCAGTACCTAGACCCCTGATTCTGTGATCTGATTATGTGTTGTATTTTTTAAGCATGTTACTCTTAGCGTGGTGTATTTGACTGATTGTATGATCTGGTAAGCTGCATTATAGCATACCATATTTGTATGATGCGTTGCATCGGGGTGGGGTTGGTTTTATGATAGAGGAAGTGTTCTGAAAGGCTCTTAAGCCTAATATCTGGCAGCACAACTACAATTATCTGATTATTTGCCGCGTTTCAATACAGCACGGTGTGTTGGAATGGGTGGGTCGACTTTATCCCCGCATGGTATGTTAGGTTGGACGAAGTTGGTGTGCAAGGCTGGTGGGCATGGTTCTGTTATTCTGCTCTATTATGCATGTGATATTTGAGATAGGCTAAGGCCCAGTTCGTATATGATTCTGTATCTAAGTGGACTAAGGTTCACACCGATTCTGTAAAGGGCTCAGGCCCAGAATATCTATTATTTGGATATATGACTGACTTCTACTACTGTGTATATCTTTTGTGGGGATTACACACTGAGTTTACAAAAACTCACCTTTTTCTATTTAATCTGTGTAGGTAATCTCCAGACTTGACGGATCGGTGCAACAGAGGGCTTAACGGTGACTACCACTACCGAAATGCTTATTTACAGTTTTTTTTTTTCAGTTACATCATTTATTTCTTGTTGGTATTTTATGTATGATAGACTTTGGGACTGTTTGGTTTTTAATTTGGGATTTTGAGCTGTTGATTATGGATTTATAAACTGCAACACAACAAAGCATGGTTTTCCTAAAATAAACTAAGATTTTTCGTAAATGAAACAGTTTTCAAAAAAATTATTTGGGTTTTAAAAGCTTTCGCGTAAAAGAAATGTTTTAAATCAAATCAGTTAGAACACGGTTTCCTCAAACTAGGTAAAAGTTAATAATTGAACGATTTGATGGTCAATGTGTTTTCAAAAACACTCTCATGTGACATCGCCAGATTCAGCCATAATGTCCAAGCTGTGTTTGGGGTGTTAAAGTTTTTCTTGCTCTATAATGCAAAATTTAGCTTATTTAATACACACATTATTCAATTCAGCCCATAACTCATATTTGAAAAAATTACCTTTTTACCCTTAACTTTTCACATATTTACAACTTAGTCCCTAGGCTCGTAAAATGAAATGTATCGATTTTCTTTGTCACCCAAGCCTAGCCGAACCCAACACATACTCATATTAGCCCACATTTCTCATTAAAACATACATCTTACTACTTATTTTACATCTTTTACAAATAAGTCTTTTTTATGCATTTCTATCAAAAATCACTTAGTAAAAGATGTTAAACACACATCAAACTTTCATAATCTACCATGAAACATAAAAATACATGCATGTCACACATGGGTAGATTTTTGAACATGAACCCTAGCTCAAATAGATGGTCGGAATAGCTAGATCGGTTGATGACAACTTCAAAAATACAAAGAACATTAAAAACGGGGCTAGGATGCACTTACAATTGAGCTTGAAAGGATGAACAAAACCCTAGTTATGGCTTCTTAGAAATTTTGGCAATGGGGGAGGAAGATGGACACAAATTTTGACTTATTTCCCCTTTTTATTTTTTTATTAACAAAATGACAAAAATGCCCTTAAGGCCTTTCTTTCAAACCTTTCCTATTCATGCCCATTTTTGTCCAAAAATATGAAAATTGGTCAAATTTCTATTTAAGGACTTCTAATTAATAATTCAAAGCTATTTCATACTTCAAGCTTCTAGAATCTCATATTTTGCAACTTTTTCAATTTAGTCTTAAAAGTTGAATTGGACACTTATTCATAAAATTTCTTCATGAAACTTTCACACAATCATGCAAACATGTTATGGACCTCAAAAAAAATCATAAAACAAATATTTCTACTTCAAATTTGTGGTATCAAAACTACTTCAAATCGGGATGTTTCAGCTGTATAGGTTGCACTTCTATTTCATATCCTACTTTGAACATGGTGGCTAGAGTGGCTAATGCATCTGCTAACTGGTTTTCATCTCTTAGAAAATGACAAAATTGACCATCATCAAACTCTTTGATCAATCCATGCACATATGTTTGATAGTGAATCATCTTGGAATCCCTTGTTTCCCATTACGCTAAGTCACCAAAAAATTTTAAAACCCTAATCTTTTTCTCAATGGAGATTTGAAGTGCCAAAATGCATGCCTCGTATTCAACTACATTGTTCGTATAGGTGAAAATCAGTTTAGTTGTAGCGGGAAAGTACTGGCCACTTAGGGAGATTAGTACTACCTCAATCCCATGCCCAATCATGTTGGATGCTCCAGATGGGAATACTTGGCTTCATATTCTGTGAACTTCTTACTCAGATAATAGATTGTGTGCTCTTTCTTGTTTGAACCATCTCGTTGACCCAGAAGACAACATATAGAATTATCCAGCACTACCAAATACAAAATAAAAAGTCTTCCTGGCACTGGGGGAATCAAAATTGGTGGCTTAGCTAAATACTCTTTTACTTTTTCAAATGCTTTTTGACAATCTTCAGCCCATTCACCATCACTATCCTTATGTAAAAGCTTGATGATGGGATCACACTTGTCCATCAACTATGAGATAAAATGAGACACGTAATTTAACTGTCCCAAAAAACCTCTTACCTCCTTTTGAGTTTTAGGGGGTGTCAAATCCTAAATTGCTTGAACCTAGTCCAGATCTATTTCAATTCCCTATTCGCTCACTATGAAACCCAATAGCTTCCCCGACTTTACCCCGAAAGTACATTTTGCTAGATTCAATCTCAGTTTCTATTTCCTCAATCTTTCAAATAGTTTGTGGAAGTTTTCCACATGACTTTCCTCCTTAGTGGACTTTGCTATCATATCATCAACATAAACTTCAATCTCTTCAGCATTTTTCAGACCAAACGACATAACCCTATAATAAAAAGTTCCTCAGGTTGTGAGGAACATGGTCTTTTCTATGTCCTCCCTCGCCATTTTGATTTGATTATACCCCAAGAATCCATCCATGAAAGACTGTATAGAAGTGTTATCTATCCTTGGAGTTGGCTCGATTTAAATCTCTATAATCAACGCACATTCTACCTTTCCCATCCTTTTCGGGCACTAGTACAATATTCTCCACCCACTCTGGTATTTAGCTACTTCCAGAAATCCTGCATCAAATTGTTTCTTGAACTCTTCTTTAATCTTCAACAACATTTCAAGTTTCATCCTTCTCAACTTCTAGTATACGGGCTTGCAATCAAATTTCAAAGCTAGCCAGTGTTACACGATATTGGTGTCCAAACCTGGCATATCATGATATAACTATGCAAACACATCGAGAACTCAATGAGTAGATCTTTCAACAATTGACTTTGCTTTGACATGAGAGTGGCTCCAATCCTAATTTCCTTTCTTACCTCATCATCACTCAGATTAATCAAATATGTTCTCCAAGTGGGGTTTTATAAGCTTTTTTCTTATTCAACTAACCTCAAAAACTCATCTGGTACAACTTCCTCCTCTTCTATCCCATGATCGTTACAGTGAACATAATTATGACAATTTGATTCCAAGATGTCATTTGGACCATTTATCAATTCATGAGGTATATCCTTGAAATAATTATGAGTATGTATATTGGTATATGAATGAAAACGATTGAATGAGCAAAAGTGACTAGGGACATGATTCAAATTTAATTTCATTAAAGATAAAATAGTTTTACATGGATTTTTGAAGGAAATTAAATTAACTAAATGATATTAAACTTTGATATAAAAAATCTTAAAAATGATTACATTTTGGAAGACTCAAGAATAACAGGCAACTGTATGAGCTGCCAGTTGTCCAAGGCGGAAGGGTCATAGTGAACCTAGTCTTTTGACATCACACCCTATCACCAACCGTGTTTAGATCCACAGCATCTCTACTAATCATTAATTTGACCGGGGTCCTTTCATGATGCTCAAATCCCACCAAGTAAAAGGTCTTAGATAGTGGAGGAAAAATCAAAGAAGGTATCTCTGCTCTTTGTGGGCTTATATCCCAACCCTCTTGTACCCTTCTGAGTGGGAAAAAATGGGTTTTGAGATACCTTGTAGGTCATTTCCCAAACCCAAGTGGATTTGCCAACCCTTCCCTACTATCTGGGTATATAATGTGTTCGTTGTTCGTGGCACATGAGGCTTAGGGGCTCGTATTCCCTTTGCCATGTAAGATGTAGTGGCCACCTCAAAGGTCTAGAAAGAACTCTCTATCGCATTATCATCCATTTCTATGAAAGGAGAATTTGACATGCTAGCTAACAACAGGTCCTCTTAGCCTCGTACGATGACAAATTCTGATCAACTATAAATTTCAATCTTTGGTGCAAGGATGATGGTACCACCCCAGCTGAATGAATCCAAGGGAATCCCAATAGCATACTGTAAGAAGGCATTATATTTATCACCTGAAAGCAAATAAGGAAATTAACAACCCCTACCAACAAGGGAATATCTATTTCACTAATCACACTTCTTTTAGTGCCATCAAAAGCTCGAACCATTAAAGGGCTCGAACCATGTACGAGGTGTCCACGAGTAGCTTAGACAATGTTGAAAAGGTAGGACGTTGATCGATGACCCATTTTCGGTTAGGACCCTAGCCATGGAATAGGCTTTACACTTTACTGAGATGTGTAGTGCCTTGGTAATTCCTCTTCCATCTGGGGGTATTTCATCATCATTGAAAGATATGTAATTTGGGGCCAAAATGCTCTCTGCTAAGTGACTGACATTATCTATTGGCACGTTGTGAGCGATATAAGCTTGTTTTAAAACTTGCACAAGAGCCTCCCTATGTGGCTCTGAGTTCAAAAGTAGTGATAGCAGAGAAATTCTTGCTGGTGTTTTGTTCAACTGCTCGACCATGCTATACTCACTGTGTTATCAGATGCAAAAATTTGATAACTTCATTATTCTCGACTTCTCCCTTTTGATCCTCTCTCTTTTCCTTGTTGTCTTCTTTATTATCAATTTCTGGTTGATTTTCTGAAATCACTTCCTTACCGTGAGGTTCTTTCCCCACTGTGTTTGGTTGTAACAACACCCGCTTCAAGTTATGCCACTGAGTCTTGAGACCTTGGAGGCATCAGATCCGACCACCTCATTATCATATCTCTAAGGAACTCGTAGGTCATCTCCATACTTAAAAGAGTCGGAAACCCTGATGACCAACATATCATTCTGTACGGCCTTTAAGGTAGACTCTTTTTCAATAGGGATTTTCTTTCCATATACAATGGTGACAGATTTCACATCTAACGTGTTTATCTCATTGGTCTTAACACCCTCCCTTATCTCTAGCTGGAAAGAATCTAAGAAACACTGTATATGTTCCCTAAACATTGGGTAAACTTGGATAGAGTGTCCTCAAGCTCCTTGGTGGAATTTTTAATTTGATCCATATCAATTTCCATTATAGAATTGGATGGCTTGGCGTTAATTAGATTTGACTTCCTCAAGATGTCGAAGAGTCATTTAAGCGGGGTTTTGATTTCTTCTTCTCTTCTCCTTTGAAGGCTATTTTCTTTAGTTATAACATTAATTGTTCGATTGTGGTTTGGTAACGAATTCGTGTTAACATCTGATGTATTCTCTCCTTGACAATTAATCTTTTCTACCCTTATGAGATCTTGCACCTTATATTTCAATTCTAAGCAATTCTTGATGGTATGACCTGGATTGCGAGAGTGATACTCACATCGAGCATTAGCATCATACAACTTTGGGAATGGCGGTTGCATTGGTTCTTTGTGCGTAGGTACAAGGAGGTAATTATTTACTGGAATTGAAAAAAGTTCCGTGTAGGGGATGGGAACTGGATCAAACACAGGCTCTCCCGTGGTGGCCTTAGGGCTTGGGTCTGTGGGACCGTGTTGGCATAGTTAACATGGGGGATTTGTAATGGGTACAGGTGGACGATACATAAACGGTGAAGTATTGGCAGTTACAGCCGAGTATTAGGGGTGTGATGGTATTAGGCTCGGGTATGAAAAGTAAGAGTATGGGTATCCGCCCGGTGCGACTGTTTGCGTTTCTGCTTCCTTTTTTCTTCCCAAAGACACCTCTTTTTGAAGTCAAAGGTTCATTTTTCTCGACTTCAATGAATTCTCTATCATTTCTTCGGATAATACCATATCCATGAAGGTCTTAGAGGCATTTTTTACCATCCTGCTGTAGTATATGCCTTTTAGCATACCAACGAATAGAACAATGGTCTCCTTTTCTGTGAGCGGGGGCTATACTTGCGGTGCTAGGTCCTTACACCATTGTGTGTATTCCTTAAAACTCTCATTAGACTTCTTTCCCATGTTCTATAGAGTTAGGAAGTGTAGGGCCATGTCTACAATATGTTTGTATTGAACAATAAATGCCCCGAGCCTCCCCAAGTTCGAATTTGGCTCTTGTCCAACTTTACATACCAGTGAACTGCAGATCCGATTAGATTGTCTTGAAATATGTGCATTAGCAGTTTCCTATCTTTGGAGTAAGTAGCTATTTTCCTACAGTACATAGCGATGTGAGTAATGGGGCAACTGCTACCATTGAATTTTTCAAAGCTAGGAACTTTGAATTCTGGTGGGACAACCACATCAGGTACCAGACACTACCACATTCCTCAATTTGGCTGAATTTATGAGCTTCTTCATCCACAATTGACTTTCCCTTGTCCACTTCTCTCAGCACCTCACTTGCAGGCAACACGTTTACTCTTGGGATCTGAATGGTCACACCTGGTACTTGAAGTAGTAAATCTTTGCGATATACCTCTATATCATTGTAAAAAAAAGATTGGATTTGTCCAAAGTGCCACTTTTTTCTCCTACCTTGGCCTTACCTTTGACTATTGTAGTCATCATTTCCATCATCCTTTCTATCTATTCCTCCAGTTTGGCAATGCGTGATAATTCTTCTTCCATCATTTTGGCTTTTGAGCGGGTTTTATACCAGTGAGCTATCCTTTGTCCTTTTTCAAATGACATTTATTTCCAAAGTTAGAAAATTATTTGGATTTGTCATAAAAAATATTCTTTTTAGATGATGTTTCTAAATAAACAAATGAACGAATAAGTGAACGAATGCATGGATGATTGAATGAACAAAATTGGGGCACATTGACCTTAATATACTTGAATATAAACATTTTCTTTCATAGATGGCTCAAAAACTATTCGGCTTATAAAGTTTTTTTTTTCATTTTTCATTCATACTTAAAGAAAATCCTAACCAATCCTATTGCCATAGGGTAAATCTCTACCTTCTTCTTCCTCCTCGTGAGGTTGATGAACTTCTAGTAATGTGCTTGAGCCACCTCCAAAAGTTTCATTGTAGGCTCGTCCTTAGTCGCAAAAGGGGTAGATTCTTTTTTGAGGTCTTTAATTTGTTCACATAGGTCTTCGGCTTGCTGAGCGAAAACATGACCCTTCCTGTGCATTGTTGCAAACACCTCTTGTTGGCTTTCTGCCATTTGTTCCATTTCGACAAAATGGTCAGCAAGCTCTGTATATTCTTCTGTGACCTCTTTGTTTTGCTCTTCTTTTGTTTTTAATTCTTTAGTCAGACGACAAATTTCCTCCTTCAGAACCTTAATTATAGTAGTTTTCTCATTAGATACCCTCCTCCAAGTTTGTTCTTGTTCTCGCGCTTTCTGGAGTTCATTAGTCTGCAAACTTGGATCCGCCTCCAACCTCTGAATCTTAGCGAATAAGTCATATATTTCTCGTTGATGTCATTCTAATTGTATTCTTAGTTCTTCTTCTTTTCCCTTCATGTCTAATCGGTGTTGCTGCTGTTGTCTCATGATTTCTCCCTCCTTTTTCCTTTACATATGCCTGATGCTGCCCTCGTTGTCGTCTGACCTCTTCATCTCAACCCCTCAGATGCATCTCTAAATCGCATATCTTTTCTGTTAGCTCAGCTACGTTATCTAGGACCTTTCTCTTTCCCTTGAATTGTGCTGACACAGAGATTTTGCTTCTTTTTAGGTGCCACTAGATATATGTTTCTGAGTGGGAATGGTTGAAGAAGGTTCTTGATTGCAAGCTCAAGGTTTGACCCCACTTAATTTGTATCACTTCCAATTTCTTCCAAAATCTCGGGTCCTGAACTGAAACTTCTACCCTTTTTAAACTAGTTGTAACAGGTACACATTGATCATACCCATATTGCCTCAGAACTATCAATGATGAATAATTGATGGCTTCCCATATGCCAATTAAGGGAACCCACAAATGACCACCGCACTCGATAAGTACCTTGCTCTGAATCATCCATGGAGCCTTCCATTCTATTTCTTGGTATGTCAATGTACTAAGGTTCTGAACCCACTCCTTAATCGATTGATTTGGAGGCCACTCACTTTCCAAAAATTCTTCTATAGGCTTGGTTGAAGGAATAAACACCCAACAAAACCACTTTTAGAGGCACCTAAAATGGCTTTTCATCAATTTGAACAACAACCATGTGCACCCTAAGAAATGCTGGATTCACCTTTTTTTTCAATATGAAACAAAAAATCAGCTAGCTCCATACTCACATAGCCCAGAGCTTTTGAGAATACAATCAGCCCATATATGACAAACATAAACAGTGCCAAATGTCTATCACCCCTGGCTTTTCCCATAGCATCCCTAATGTCAGACCAGTAAATGTAGGGACCATTTTTATCTTTTAATCTTACTTTCATTTTATTTATAGGTAACCCCATTAGATTAGCTAAGGGTCCCTGGAAATCGACGTTCTACTTCCAATATATCTTGAGAAGATCTCTAAAGTCATAATGGAGAAGGGTAGAATATTCCTTGATAGTCGGCACCATATCCATTTCATTGAACGTAAAACACCTATAAGTGGGATCCCAAAAATGTACCATGGCCTTCAACAAGGCATCATCCGGTTTAACAAACAAAAGTTGTGCTACATCGTCAAACTTGTTTCGAAAGTGCATTTTCTTAGCATTGTCCCATGATTGCCATATTCCTTTTAACTCATCTTCGCGATTCCTCCTACAGTCCATGTGAACTATCTGAGGCAAGCTTAAGTCAATACAAGCTATCTAGCCATCGCCTTCTCTACTCTAAGTATCCTCTGACATTCTCGCCGTTATCCCTATATTTTCTACCCCATACCGAATAACTGAATCTTATCGAAGTGTGTTAATGTCGAATATAGATGCAACACTGTACCCCGTGTATTTAAATGATGCATGAATTATGCCATGGAGATACACAAACACAAGAAAAAAAAGCCAGTAAAAAAAATAAAGTTAAACGAAAAAAATGCGAAATTAAATCATAAAGCATTGCGAATAAAAAATTCAAACACAAAACATATGAATAAATGCTCATGAAGTCCTATAGGAAATTATTCTGAGGGGTAAGCTACGGCTCTTATGTCTAGGTTTCACATTTAAAATGTTCATTTCATGCTGGCTTACGGTTGACTCTAACACACGGGGAACCCAAGGCTTAAATATGACATCCATAGGGATGTGTTGCCTTTTTAAAAAGGGTTGGCCTTTAGGTGGTAAGACTTCATAGCGTACACGGTAGCATTTGCTACACTTTTCTTTATTTCACATATTTACTACCTATTTTACAACTTTTACAAATAGGTCCTTTTTAGGTGTTTTCATGCAAAATCACTTTGTAAGATATGTTTATCACACATCAAACTTTTGTATTCTTCCATTAAACATCAAAATACATGCATGTCATATATGGGTAAATTTTTGAACATAAACCCTACTTCAAAATAAGGGTAGAAATGGATAGATCATGCTTCAAGGATCTCAAAAATGTAAAGAACATTAAAAAGGGCTTGGAGGTACTTACAATCAAGCTTGAAAAGTTGAAAAACCCTACCTATGGAGACCACCTAAATTTCAACACTTAGGGAAGAAGATGGACATGAATTTTTCTTCATTTTTGCATTTTTATTCTTTTAATTACTAAATGACCAAAATGCCCTTAAGGCTTTCCTTTCAAATTTTTCCTATTCATGCCCATTTTTGTCCAAAATTTTAGAACTTGGTTAAATTGTTATTTAAGACCTTCTAATTTATAATCCATAGCAATTTCATGCTTAAAGCTTCTAGAACTCAAGTTTTGTAACTTATTCAATTTAGTCCCTAACTTCAAATTGGACACTTTAGGCATAAAATATCTTTATGAAAATTTCACACAAACATGCAATCACATCATGGATCATCAAATAATCATAAACTAATTATTTCTACTTCAGATTTGTGGTCTCGAAACCACTGTTCTGACTAGACCCTAATTCGAGATGTTACATATCAAGCATATTCCATACCATTTCATTACCCATCAATACAAATCACAAAATACCACAATATGCCATCTAATTTCATACTTAAATTCACATATACAATTCAACTAACTAAACCTTTCTCAAATATACATTATTTTACACCAAATCACAAGCACAATTCATGTCTAATATCAACTATTCATCATTTACCATATCAATATGCATAAGCCTCATAATATAAGCCATTCACATATCCATCCATGAACTCACCATAACAACCACATATGCACATATATATACATGATTTAACATGCCATCACTATAAAATAGACCAAAATATGCCATCACTCATGGCTTTTCAAACAAACCAAAACATATGCATTTACAAGCCAATTCATTTGGCCAAAATCATTATCAAGTCATAACCAAAATGACTCAAAATACCTATACATGCCATATACATAAAATACCAAAGTTCATAGGTACCAAGTGATAGGTAGATAGTGTGATGCGATCTCCGACGATCCCTGAATCTGAGCTAGCCTTCAATTCACTATAAAACATAGAAAAATAAACAATGTAAGCTATAAAGCTTAGTAAGCTCGTATAAAATAAACTCAAAATAATCTTATACATATATTTCAACAAGAGATTATAGATATAAGAATCCAATTCAACTAACAAACCTTTCAATTTCAAAATCACAAAACTATATACTTTCTTCACAATTTATCTGATACAAAGCTAGTACGATTTATTCACATACATGTACCATCTCGTACCACTCTCACACACATTATCTTATTTCTTTTACCCGTTGAACCATTCGGAATAAAAGTCAAATACTTAATGTTTTCAAACGATAAGTACCTATATTATGGCCCGAAGCCAAATTAGCCGATATGCATGGCCCGATGCCAAATCGATATGACTCACGCCCGAAGTGCTATATCATGGCCCGAAGCCAACTCAATGTATTCCCTAATGACTTGTCACTAGCATCCTAAACCATTCTTAAGGTTCAACCGGGATTTCGAATGTTGAATTATTGTCGACTCACCATCGTTCATATTCAGAGTTTGGTATTTGCAATTTATGCAATATAAAAGCATATGAAATAATTTTTATTGAAATTTATCACATACAAACTTACCTCGGATGTGGAAATGACGAAATAAGTCGTTTAGTCGATAACTTTAGTTTTCCCCCGATCTAGATCTGAATTTCGCTTTTCTTAATCTAAATATATTCAAAATTAACTTATTTAATCATATATTTATTCAATTCAATCCAAAACACACATTTAAGCACATTTACACATTTGCCTCTAATGTTTCACCACTTTTATAATTCAGTCCTTATTTCATAAAAACACAAATTAACACACATTAATCACAACCCATGCTAGTCAAATTACTATTATGCTCCTAGCAACCCATATTTTTCATTTATTTCACATTTTAACCATAAAGTTTTAACATTTCTCAATTTAATCCCTAATTTGCATTTTTACTCAAAATCACTTTACCAAACTTGCATAACTATCATCAAATATTCACAATTCACCATAAATCATCAAAGAACACATATATTCATCAATGGAATCATTCAAAATCGTTAATAGTTTTGCAAAATAGTCCCTAGGCTAGCTAGTACTAGTTGCAACGATCAAAAAAACATAGAAATCATTAAAAACCGAGTCAAAAACACTTACCAATTTAACTATGCAATTTTCAAAACCCTAGCAAGATCCCATGAACACATTTTTTTTTCTATTTTCGGTGATGGTAACAAAATAAAGATGACATTATGTTTGTTTTATTTGTTTTAAGCTTATTTACAAATTTACTTATTTAACCTTAATTAATAAACATTATAACACCTAATAATGTGTCCATATAAGTCCACTTATGTTTCAAATGGTCAAATTACAACATAAGGACCTCTAAATTAAAATTCCATAGCTATTAAATACCTTTAGGTAATGGAAGTACACTTTTACACTTTACGCGATTAAGTCCTTTTATCAAATTAACCATTCAAAAGATAAAATTTCTAAATGAAACTTTCACACAATCATATATTCATACTGTAGACCTTAATTTAATAATAAAATAAATATTTTTACTTTGGATTTGTGGTCCCGAAACCACTGTTCCGATTTGACTAAAAATGGGTTGTTACAACTCGCCCCCCTTAGGGATTTTTGTCCCCGAAAATCTTACCAGTGAATAGGTTAGGGTACTATTTTCTCATGGCTTCCTCGGACTCCCACGTAGCCTCTTCGACACCGTGTCATTGCCACAAAACTTTCACCAAAGCTATGCGTTTATTTCTCAACTCTTTAATCTCATGTGCTAGAATTCTGATCAGTTCTTCGTTGTATGTCACATCGGGTTGAATTTCAATATTTGACGGAGAAATCACATGTGATGGATTAGATCTATATCGACATAACATTGATACATGAAAGATGTTGTGGATTTTCTCTAACCCAGTCGCAAAGCTGGTCGATATATCACTAGCCTTATTCTTTCAATAATCTCATAGGGCCTGATGAAATGTGGACTTAATTTGCCTTTGCGACCGAAACGAAGTAATTTCTTCCACGGTGATACTTTCAAGAACACTTTGTCACTAATTTGAAATTCAATGTCTTTTCGTTTCAAATCCGCGTATGATTTCTATTGATCTGAAGCTACTTTCAAACAGTTGCGAATTACTTTCACTTTCTCTTCGGTTTCTCTAACCAAATCAACCCCGTGAATCTGTTTCTTGCTAAGCTTAGTCTAGTACAATGGTGTTCGACATTTACGACCATACAAAGCTTCGTACAGTGCCAATTTTATCCTCGATTAAAAATTGTTATTATATGCGAATTCAACCAATGGCAAATATTTCTCCCAATTGCTTTCGAGCTCTAAAACACAATATCGGAGCATATCTTTGAGAACTTGAATTACTAGCTCAGACTGTCCGTCAATTTGAAAATGAAAAGTTGTACTAAAATTCAACTTTGTACCCAGAGCTTCTTCCAATTTCTTCCAAAATCGCGACGTAAACCTCGGATCTCTATCTGAAATAATCGAAACTGACACCCCCTGCAATATAACAATCTCAGAAATGTACAACACAACCAATTTATCAAGCGAAAAGTCAGTACGTACTGGAATGAAATGTGCTGATTTCGTCAGTCGATCAATGACAACCCAAATTGCTTCTTTCTTCTTTGGAGACAGGGGTAATCACGATACGAAATCCATAGTCACTCTATCCCATTTCCACTCCGGTATCATCACAAGCTGAAGCAAACCTGAAGGCACTTGATGCTCGGCTTTCACTTGCTAACAAATCAAACATTTTGATACAAACTAAAAAATGTCTTGTTTTATACCCGACCACCAATATGACTTCTTCAAATCATTGTACATTTTGGTACTTCTCGGGTGAACAGATAAACTACTACTATGTGGCTCATACAAAATTTTTTGAATCAACTCTAGATTTTTTACTACGCAAATTCTATCTCGGAACATCAAACAATCATTGGATCAGATTTGGTACTCTGAGTCACTAGTCGACTCGCATTGCACTTTTTTAGCTTGCAATTCACTATCACATTTCTAAGCTTAGCAAATTTGTTGAAAAAAATCGGTTTGGCCTTTAACTCAGCTAAAATTGAACCATCATCAGATAATGTCAACTGTATATTCATTGCTCTCAAAACAAACAATAATTTTCTACTCAAAGCATCTGCAACTACATTCACTTTTCCCGAGTGATAATCAATCACTAACTCATAATCTTTCAATAACTCGAGCCATCTCCATTATCACAAATTCAAATCCTTTTTAGTTATTAAGTACTTCAAGCTCTTGTGATTAGTAAAGATGTGGCATTTTTCACCATCCAAATGATGACGCCAAATTTTTAATGCAAAAATTATAGCGGCCAAATCTAAATCATGCGTCGGATAGTTCTTTTCATGTGGCTTCAACTATCTAGAAGCATAAGCTATCACTTTTCCCTATTGCATCAACACGCAACCCAAACTATTTAATGACGTGTCACTATAAATCACAAACTCTTTACCCGATTTAGGTTGAACCAACACTGGTGCCTCAGTTAACAATGCTTTCAACTGCTCGAAACTCTATTGGCATTTCTCAGACCACTCAAACTTCACATCTTTCTGTAGCATTTTGGTCATCTGTGTAGCAATCATTGAAAACCTTTTACAAAATGTTGATAGTAACTGGCTAACCCTAGAAAACTTCTAACTTTAGATACTTTTCTAGGTGGTTTCCAGTCAACAACTGCAGAAATCTTACTCGAATCAACTTGAATGCTATCCGCTGAGACAATATGTCCCAACAATTTGACTTCTCGAAGCCAAAACTCACACTTACTAAATTTAGCATATAGCTGCTTATCTCTCAAGGTTTGCAACACGATCCTCAAATGCTCGGCATGCTCAAACGCATCTCGAGAATATATCAGAATGTCGTCAATGAATATAACAACAAATCTGTTTAAATATGATCTAAAGATCTGATTGATCGAATCCATAAAAATGGTAGGAGCATTAGTTAGTCCAAAAGGCATAACAAGGAATTCATAATGACCATACCTCGTTCTAAATACAGTTTTTGGCACATTTGAGTCTTTAACTTGCAACTGATAATAGCCAAATCTCAAATCAATCTTTGAAAACACAGTTGCACCTTTCAACTAATCAAACAAATCATCTATTCTTGGAAATGGATATTTATTCTTTATTGTAACATTGTTGACCTGACGATAGTCAATACACATTCTCATTGACACATCTTTCTTCTTTACAAACAATAATGGCACACTCTAGGGTGAAAAACTCAATCGTGCAAAACCTCCATCTGTTAACTCTTGCAAATGAGCTTTCAACTCTTTCAACTCTGTCAGAGCCATTCTGTATGGAGCTACAGATATTGGTGAAGTTCCCGGTACGAATTCAATAGCAAACTCAACCTTTCTAACAGGTGACTACCTAGGAAATTCTTTTGGAAATACATCCGGATACTCGCAAGCTACCGACACCGATTCAATCTTCTTTTCTGACACTTTGGTATCTAAAATATATAGTACGCATCGTAACCTTTTCTCACATATCTCTGAGCCAACATTAATGAAATCATTATTAGAAATCCATCCGACTCATCAGATTCAATCCGAAGAATTTCATTATTCTGACATTTCAATTCTATAATCTTTCATCTACAGTTTACAACAGCATCGTGCAGAGTCAACCAATCCATATCAGAATCACATCAAACTCATCAAATGGTAAAAGCATCAAGTCAGCCGAAAAATAGTAACCTTGAGTTATTAAAGGACAGTTCTTGCATACTTTGTCAACTAGAACATACTTGCCTAAAGGGTTCGATACTTTAATTACAAATTTTGTAGACTCAACAGGTAATTTCTTACTAGACACTAAATTCTCTCAAAAATACAAATGCGTCGATCCAAGATCAATTAAAGCAATCACATTAGTGTCGTAAAGAGAAACTGTACTGGTAATAACATCAGGTGATGACACTTCTTTGCGAGCGCGAATAGCGCAAGCTCTGGCTAGTGCTCTAACTTCGAATCTCACAACTGAATCCCTAGTCACACCTCTGCCACTAGACACATTCCCCACATTTCTCGGTGGTCTTCCTCTCGCAGTCGTATTGCTTGATCTTGCATTCTAGAATTTATCTTTCTCGGATAACTCTGGGCAATCTCGAATAAAATGATCTGGCGAGCCACATTTGAAACAAGCTTTAACACTCTTATTCCAGCACTCTCCAAAATGTTGTCTCCTACACTGTTGACACTCGAGCCTGTTGTTTCTTACACTACCAACACTCGGGATGGAAGTTGCTTGAGGTTTAGAACTCACATGTTGATTTCCATGATCTCTATTCTAATATCCCACTAATGCATTTGATTGACTATACGAATCTCGGGATTTCTTTGATGAAGAATGATAAGGTTTATTCATTGGTCTTTTTCTTGAATCTCTAGCCTCTGAATTAGCTTTCCTCTTTTCTCAGCTAAAATCTCAGCTTTACAAGCCCAATCAACCAGCACAACAATTTTTTTCAAATCTAAAATCCCAACCAAAAAGTTTAATATCTTCATTCAACCCATCAACAAACCGCTTGCACATAATCTCTTCAATAGAAACATACTCCCGAGCATGTTTACTCAACCACACAAATTCACTCTTACACTCGGTTACAGCCATACAACCCTGTTTCAATTTTAAAAACTCTTTGTGCTTTTGATCTAGAAACTGTTGGCTTATGTATTTCTTTCAAAACTCGGTCTGAAAGAACTCCCAGGTGACTCTCTATCTCGGCATCACTAATACTAACGTATTGTACCACAGGTACGCAGTGTCCCTCAATAGTGATATAGCACATTTTAAAGACTCCGCTGGTGTGAAAGAAAGCTCATCAAATACTATAATAGTGCTTTCAAGCCAAAACTTGGCTCTCTCAAGATCATCGTAAACAGTAGCTTTGAACTCTTCAGCCCTGTGTTTATAGATCTTATCAACTAGAGGTTTATTCAACTTTAAAAGCTCAACACCTTGAGGAGCTACGAGAACTGGATGAAGATTACGAGGGGTAGAGGTTGTTGAGCAACCGAGTTCATCCGTATATACTGTGTGAACCATTTGTTCATCATTTGAAAGAAGGCTTTTTTAGCCTCTCCTCCCTGACTACCTGATACGGGTCTAGAATTAGATGGCGCTGTCCCTTGAGTGGGAGCTAACACATTACTTTCAACCTCATTGCGCATTATGTTCGTCCGTATTCAACGCTAAAATAGGGTTATGGAGCATTACCAAACTTACAACACATTTAAACATACTTTTCCCATACACTTAATCAATACATACAATCGTCACTCAATTCTCAATCAATTTGTCCCTAAAACGAGCCTACGGGGACCTAAACATGCTTTGGGAGTAGTTCGAGACTAGACCAATAACTTAAGAAATTTTTACGAAACTTTGAAAAGTTTTCTCAAAACAGGGGACACACGCCCATGTGGCCAGGCCGTGTGTCTCACATGGCCACCAGACACTCCCGTGTCACGAATCATGTGGACATTCGAAATGGGAGCACATGGCCGTGTCCCAACCCGTATCCGACCCCATGTAACTCTCTAAATTGGGTCACATGGCCAACACACATGCCCGTGTGGCTAGCCCATGTGCCCTAAAAATGGCCATACACGCCCGTGTGTGAGACACACACCCGTGTCTCTGCCCATGTGAACAAAAATAGGCTATTTGCCAAGACAATTTTGCCACCCAAATTTCAAGTACTTACACCACAATTCAAAGGTACCAACTCAAGACATAATAAGCATTAAATCAATCTCATATCAAGCATATTCCTTACTATTTCATTACCCATCAATACAAATCACAAAATACCATAATATACCATCTAATTTCATACTTAAATTCACATATACAATTCAAATAACTAAACCTTTCTCAAATATACATCATTTTACACCAAATCACAAGCACAATTCATGTCTAATATCAATTATTCATCATTTACCATATCAATATGCACAAGCCTCATTATATAAGCCATTCACATATCCATCCATGAACTCACCATAAAAACCATATATGCACATATATATACATGACTCAACATGCTAAAATAGACCAAAATATGCCATTGCTCATGGCTTTTCATACAAGCCAAAACCTACACATTTACAAGCCAATTCATTTGGCCAAAATCATTATCAAGTCATAACCAAAATGACTCAAAATACCTATACATGCCATGTACTTAAAATACCAAAGTTTATAGGTACCAATTGATAGGTAGATAGTGTGAAGTAATCTCCGACGATCCCCGAATCCAAGCTAGCCTTGAATTCACTATAAAACATAGAAAAATAAATGATATAAGAAAAAGCTTAGTAAGCTCGTATGACATAAACTCGATATAATATTATACATATATTTCAACAAGAGATTATAGATATAAGAGTTCAATTCAACTAACAAACTTTTCAATTTCTAAATCAGAAAACTATATTCTTTCTTCACAATTTCTCTAATACAAAGCTAGTATGATTTATTCACATACTTGTACCATCTCGTACCAATCTCACACACATTCTCGTATTTCTTTTACCCATTGAACCATTTGGAATAGAAGTCAGATACTCAAGGTTTTCAAATAATAAGTACCTATACCATGGCCCGAAGCCAATTCAAGGTAACTTATCTCCAAAGTACTGATACCATGGCCCTAAGCCAAATCAGCCAATATGCATGTCTCGAAGCCAAATTGGTATGACTCACACCCAAAGTGCTAATGGCTCGAAGCCAACTCAATGTATTCCCTAATGACATGTCACTAGCATCCTAAACTATTCCTAAGGTTCAACCGGGATTTCGAATGTCAAATTATTGTCGAATCACCATCGTCATATCCACAGTCTTGTATTTGTAATTTAGCAATATCAAAGCATTTGAATACATTTATATAGAAATTTATCACATACGAACTTAGGTCGAATGTGGAAACGACGAAATAAGTCGTTTAGTCGATAACTTTAGTTTTCCCCCGATCTAGATCCGAATTCCAATTTTCTTGATCTAAATATATTCAAAATTAACTTATTTAATCATCAATTTATTCAATTCAATCTAAACACACATATTTAAGCACATTTACACATTTGCCCCTAATGTTTCACCACTTTAACAATTTAGTCCTTATTTCATAAAAACACAAATTAACACAAATTAATCACAACCCATGCTATCCGAATTACTATTATGCCCCTAGCAGCCCATATTTTCTATTTATTTCACATTTTAACCACAAAGTTTTAACATTTCTCAATCTAATCCCTAATTTGCATTTTTACTCAAAATCACTTTACCAAACTTGCATAACTATCATCAAATATTCACAATTCACCATAAACCATCAATGAATACATATATTCATCAATGGCATCATTCAAAATCTTTAACAATTTTGCAAAGTAGTCCCTGGGCTAGCTAGTACTAGTTGCAACGATCACAAAAATATAAAAATCATTAAAAATCGGGTCAAAAACACTTACCAATTTAACTATGCAATTGCCGAAACCCTAACAAGCTCTCATGAACACATTTTTCTTCTATTTTCAGTGGAGATAATAACAAAATAAGGATGACATTATGTTTGTTTTATTTATTGTAAGCTTATTTACAAATTTACTTATTTAGCCTTAATTAATAAACATTATAACACCTAATAATGTGTCCATATAAGTCCACTCATGTTTCAAATGATCAAATTACAACATAAGGACCTCTAAATTAAAATTTCATAGATATTAAATACCTTTAGCTAATGGAACTCCACTTTTACACTTTATAAGATTAAGTCCTTTTTATCAAATTAACCACTCAAAAGATCAAATTTCTATATGAAACTTTAACATAATCATATATTCATGTTGTAAACCTTAATTTAATAATAAAATAAATATTTTGACTTTGTATTTGCGGTCCCGAAACCACTGTTTTGATTTGACTAAAAACGGGCTGTTACACCAACTATTCGGTAGAGGTCCCAATTTGTGATTGTGCCCTGGCTATAACCTATCTTCTTTACATTTACAAGAATTTTAGCTTTCAAGCACAAAATGTTATCGTAAAGGGAAAGTAAGCTTGGCTAGAACGTCTAGCGGCACAATTTTGCATTTCTCTCAAGATGATTTTTTCCACATCAATGGTCTTTCTAGTTAAAATCGAGTATAATAAGACCATTCACTCTAATGAAATTTTAGTCCTGTGTGAATGGGCATAAGGCTGAATCGAATGAAATTGAACCATACCTTCGCTAGTGGTGTCAAATATTTTTTGCGACAAGTGTGAATTCCTTGCTTTGACACTGTCCACTAAGAACCTGGAATTGTAAGTTACTCGAGAATTTCTTGTAGATTTTCAGACTCAATATTGCTCATCAAGGAAGAATATTTGTCGTCTTTGAAATAAGTTAATTCAAAGAATTCATTAATAGCGTTTGAGGTTATTGGTACCTTGATTCCGCAAATAGAAACTTTCGTCAATTTGCTTGAGGTCAAATTTGCATAAAATTCATGAACTAACTCCTCATCTGCACTAGGTCATTTCTCACAAAATAACTCCCAATTGAGAGCTTCAACAATTTGTCGAATGAGCACCATGAAATCAATATAGTTGCTTTCTTTCAGCGTAAAGCCTTTTCTGGGTGCATCTATTGATTCTTGAAAACGCCTTCGTATCTCACTTTGGCTTCTTCATAGTGGAATTTATTTTATGATTTGTCAATTTGGGAAGAGGCACGAGTTCCCTTGCAAGCCATGATTAACCTGAAAATAAGATGGAAACAAATATTTTCTCAAAAATTTAATTAGTATAAAATATTAGTAATTCAATAAATTGGAAAATTAAATAATTAAATAAAATAAAAATTTAGGAGAAAAATTTGTCTTACCACCTTTTTATAAAAATTAAGAACTCAAAGAAAATAAATATAAAGCAAAAGAGGTTGGTTTAGGGATGGTTGTAGGGTGTCTTGATTGTGAGGTACGATAGGCAAGGGTGTTGGTATGAGTAGCAATGCGCCGCCAGTAGGCAGCACTGTCGAACAGATCCTTATACGAGCATCAGGGCATGATGTGCCTCGTAGATGTGGGGAAGTGGGCAGCTAGCAGGTGCGTCAAGCAGACCTGACGAGCTACTGAGCTGGATGTGTGACAGGTGCAGCTACAAGAAGCAGGCTGTTGGCGCGCACGGTGTGCGTAAGGGCTGCTGGGTGTATGTGTGGGCAGTTGGCCGAATAGGGTTGCTGCTAGGTATGAGGGTAACGTGCGGAGCTGGGCGGTGTTGTGGTTAGAGAGTTTGGCACTAGGTGATTTGGTACTTGGTGGGTTTTGGATGCTAGGATTGATAGGGGGATAAGTGAAACAAATGGCAAAGGTGGGTGAAATTTATAGTGAAAGGAGTAGGAGTTTAATTAGAATTCTTAGAATAAATTAATAATTAAGGTATTACAAGTTCTAATTCTACATAGAGTTAACAACAATTAATAATTAATATAATGCATATTAAATTATTATTTTCTATTAATTTATTAAAAATAAATACTTATTAAATAAAATATGATCAAATTTAAACTAACCCTAATTCTATGCAAAGTTAATAATAATTAATATATATTACAATAGATTTAATTATATATTAATGATTATCATAATTAAATTAAAATCATTTATTCTAGATGCCTTTTGAAAACATTTACAAAAAGAGACATCTAATTTTTAGTATTTACAAAAAAGAGCAACCAAATTTTGAAAATAGCTTAATTAAGTACCTAGACTTAAAGAAAATTTGAAATTGAGTAGCAATTTAAAACTTGGATCAAAGTTGACCCTTTTATTTGAAAACTAAAAATATATTTTTCCATTTAGCAAATAATGTCTCGGAAGATTATGTTAAAATCAATTCCCAAGAAAGATTGGAGGGGTCATAAGCGGTCTCGGTTAAGTTCCAATCTCCTAAACAGAATTTATTTAAACATACTAATCCCGAAAATATACACTAAATCATTTATTTAAAAAGAAAAAGAAGAAAAATTAAATATATGATAAAATGAACGAGATTTGATCCCGTTCAATTTTATCCCCCCAGTAATGTTTTAAGCGCTGAGCATTAACTTGAAAATTACCTCCCTTACTTTGAAGTTCGACAACTCCATATGGATAAACTTGGTGAATCGTAAATGGACCGAACCAACGTGATTTTAATTTACCTAGAAAGAACCTTAATTTGGAATTAAATAATAAGACTTGCTGACCTGCTTCAAATTCTCGAACCCAAATGTGTTTGTCATGCCATCTCTTAAGTCTTTTCTTGAGTAATTTCACATTCTCGTATGAGAACATTCGAAACTCTTCTAACTCATTGAGTTGGAGCATCCGTTACTCTTTAACAAGCTTTAAATCCAAGTTGAGTTGTTGGAGAGCCCAGTAAGCTTTGTGTTCTAACTTTAAGGGCAGATGACAGGCTTTCCCAAAGACTAACCTATAGGGTGACATTCCTAAAGGTGTCTCGTATGTTGTCTTGTAGGCCCATAAAGCATTGTCCAATCTGTTGGACCAATCTCGTCGGTTTAGGCAAACTACATTCTCCAGTATGCCTTTGATCTCTTTGTTTTCCAGTTCAGCTTGTCTATTTGTCTGCGGGTGGTAAGTTATGGCAACCTTATGCTTCACTCCATTCTTATCGAGTAACCATTTCAACCACTTGTTTACAAAATGGGACCCTTCATCACTGATAATGGCTTTTGGGGATCCAAACCTTGTGAACACATGTTTCTGCAAAAACTTTATCACAACTTTAGCATCTATAACATCTCGAATTAGGGTCTAGTCAGAATAGTGGTTTTGAGACCACAAATCTGAAATAGAAATAATTATTTTATGATTATTTGATGATCCATGATATTATTTCATGGTTGTGTGAAATTTTAATGAAGAAATTCTATGCCTAAGGTGTCCAATTTGACTTTAGGGACTAAATTGAATAAGTTGTAAAACTTGTGTTCTAGAAGCTTTAAGCATGAAATTGCATTAGATTATTAATTAAAGGTCTTTAAATAACAATTTGACCAAGTTTTAAAATTTTGGAAAAAATGGGCATGAATAGGAAAAATTAGAAAGATTTTGGTCATTTGGTTAATAAAAGAATAAAAAGGGAAAAATCAAGAAAAAATCTTGTCCATCTTCTCCCACCTTAGCTGAAATTTTCAAAGGCTCCATAGCTAGGGTTTTCAACATTTCAAGCTTGATTGTAAGTGCTTCCTAGTCCGGTTTTTAATGTTCTTTACATTTTTTAAGTTATCATCAATCAATCTAGCTATTTCTACCATTCTTTTGAGCTAGTTTTCATATTCAAAAACTTACCCATGTGTGACATGCATGTATTTTGATGTTTAATGGAGGAATATGAATGTTTGATGAGTGATAAACATATTTTACTAAGTGATTTTTAGTAGAAACACCTAACAAGGACTTATTTGTAAAAGATGAAGAAATAGATAGTAGAAATGTAGTTTAATGAGAAATATGGGCTGATATGAGTTAGAATATGGATCGGCCAGGCTTGGTTAACAAAGAAAATGCATGCATTTCATTTTACAGGCCTAGAGACTAAAGTGTAAATAACTGAAAAGTTAGGGGTAAAAAGGTAATTTTACCAAAGTATGTGTTATGGGCCGATATGAGAAATGTGTGTATTGAACAATTTAAATTTAACATTATAGATAAAGAAAAACGTGATTCAAGTTTTGATCAGGGAAAAACAGGTTTACGAGGATTAGGCTCGTTTCTATCATTTTGTACCGAGGTAAATTCATTTGCAAATAATGCAACATGTACCATATTTTAAGTGCTTTAATATTGCATGTATGGTAAGTATATATACATTTAATGTGATGTTGTATCATTTGTTTATTGCCTAAATTTTATTATGAATTATGCTTGATTATTCCATGGGTATATGATTGGTGCCATGGATATTGAAATCGACATTACGAGCAAGCTCAACGAAAATGTGGTATTGAAGAATCTCGTTTGAACATTAGGAATAGTTTAGGATACAAGTGACATGTCACTAAGAATTATGTGATCTGAACTCATTGAGTTGTGGTCTAAGTTCATGATATATGTGACACATGTTTTTGCGTTTCGAGTACTGGTCTCGTATATATATTACCGATGGCAGGGTAGTCCGGCATGTGTTGCAGATACCTGACAGCCTATGTGAGCAGACCCATGAGTAGCTTGAAAGCGAGCAAAATGTGATATAAGATATGAGTTAGCATTGGCTACACATGAGGCACTTAGGTACGAGATTTTAATGTATCCGATGGTGTTCCAAGTGTTCAACGAGTAGTTTTAGGAGAAGTTAATGGGTAATATTGATGAGTATGTCAAAGACAAGAAAGTAAGTTATTATGTGCAAGCGGCAAAGGTATGTACATCGAACTCATGAGAATGACATGAGATATGATGATCTTGTGGTAAGAACATGCATATATATATGAAAAACAAGTTTAAGAGATTTGATAAAATGCAAGATTATATTCATTATGTTAAGTGTAGGATTAATGTTTGTTTAAGTTGCATTTTATTTGCATGTGAACTTACTAAGCTTTAATGCTTACCCCCTTTCTTTCTCTTTCTTATAGTGTCGCCAAGCTAGCTCGAGGATTAGAACATGTCAGAGACTCGACCACACTATCAATTGAATATTTGGTATTGCTAGTCTCATCATTTTGAGTGTGGCATGTATGGGGAGTTGGTTCTTTTGTTATGTGTCATATTGATTAGCCAAATGTGTTGGCTCATGAAGGTATTATGATTATTTGGTATATGGCCATGAGAGGTGGCTAATATTGATTATTTAGGTTGTAACCCTAATTGATGTGTATGACAATAAAGGTGATACAAGTGTGTAACTTGAAAGTAGGTTAGTAAATATGATAGACAAATACGAAATTGGTGTGGAATGCCATATGAAAGCATGATAGTTTGAATAGGTGATATGTTGACATTAGCAAGTCATAAATTAACCATGAATGTGAATGCTTGAGTAATCAAATGTGCAATGTTGCATGCCGTGAAGTGAGTGTAAGTATGTGAGTGTTTAAGGGTGGAAAATGGCTTGGAAAATAGCCTACAAATTGTTCACACGTTTAAACACACAGGCATATGTCTAGGCTGTGTGTGACACACAGTCTGCCCTATGGGCGTGTGATCTAGCCGTGTGTCCCCTGCACCATAATTATGCAAAATAGAACGTCTAGTAGTAAATACATAGGCAGAGACACAACCATGTGTCTTGGTCGTGTGAAGGACACGGCCTTAGGACATGGGCGTGTATCCAGACTGAGTGAAGTCTGCACTTGATTTTTGGAATTTAGTTTGCCACACGGCCTAAGCACACGAGCATGTGACTTGGTTGTGTAACCTTATTTGGTTGATGATGTCATAAACAAAGAGTTACACAGGCGGTGTGTGACTCTCCAAATCGAGGAAAATTTTCTAAGTCTTCCTATTATTTTCAAAGTTCCCTGTTTAGTCCCAAACCACCCTCGAGGTATGTTTTGGGCCTCATAGGCCTATATAAGGGACAGTTTGCACATGTATGAATGAATTTGATTTGAACGAAAATTTTATAGCCTAATTTTGTATGATTGGTTATGTTTAAGTTCGGTAACGCATCGAACCCTGTCTCAGCTTTGGGATACGGGTAAGGGGTGTTACATTTAGCGGTATCAGAGCTATGATTTAGTCAGTTCTTGGACTACATAGCATGTGTTTGAATCTAGCTATACATGTCATACATAAATCGTGATAGTGTGATGACTTTTGACGATTTTAAACTGTGTTTTTCATATAGTAATGGATCCCGACAGAGCAGTGGCGGATGATGTTGAAAGTAATGAGCTTGCTCCAAATGAAGGAGAAGTGTCGTTTGATAATAGACCCAAAACTTTTAGTAGAGGAGAAGGAGGCAGAGAAGCCTTTCTCCATATGATTGATACCTGGTACACGGGGTTCGTTCGAATGAACTCGAACGCTCAACCTCCTCTACTCCCTCCAAATCCCCAACTTGTAGCCCAAGTGCCTAAAGGTATGGATTTTATGAGATTTCATAGAACTCCAGTTGATAAGATTTGAAAGTAAGGAGCTGAGAAATTTAAGGCCAATGCTGATGATGACACCAAGAAAGCAAAATTTTGGCTTGAGAATTCTATTCGTATTCGACGAACTGTTGTGCACACCTGAAGAATGTTTAAAGTGTGTTATTTCTTTGTTTAGAGACGCAACATATCATTGGTGGAAGATGCTGATTTTGGTGGTTCCGAAAGAAAGGGTTATATAGGAATTCTTTCAAGAGGAGTTCTGAAAGAAATATATCAGTGAGCGATTCATCGATCAAAAGCGTAAGGAATTTCTTGATTTGAAGCAAGGCCGCATGTCAATTACTGAGTACAAATGAGAGTTTACACGGCTCAATAAATATCCTCGAGAGTGTGTATCCTTTAAGGCTAAAATGTGTAGAAGGTTTGAATACGAACTTAATGAGGACATTAGAGTGTTTGTGCATATTCTTGAGCTAAAAGAATTTTTTGTGCTCGTTGATTGGGCTTGTAAAGCTGGGAACTAACCAAGGAAAAGAGAAAAGTCGAGGCTGGGGCTAGAGATATAAGGAAGAGGCCGATGAGCAAGTCGCTTCCATCCCAGTCTAAGATATCCAAAGATATGTATTCCCATTCTCATGTTTCGGCTGGGCATTCATACAAAAATCGTAAGAAGCAGAATTCGGGTTTTAAATCTCAGGCTACATCTGTGTCTAGTGTGGGTAATGATAGAACTTTCAAACTCGAGTGCCAATAATATGGTAGAGGTCATTTTGGTAAGTGTAGGGTGAATGATGCATATTGTTTCCGATGTGGTTCTCAAGACCATTATATCAAAGACTGTCCTGAGGTGGTCGAGAAAGAAAAATTTCAGAGTATAAGGCCGAGTGTACGGTTACAAAAGGGAGACCCTCGAGAAATGTCGATAATGGGGCTAGTAGTAAAAATGTAACAAGGGATAAAACAGTGAGATCTGAACCTAGAGCTCTGGCTAGAGCCTATGCCATATGTGCGCGTGAAGACGCATCTTCTCTCGACATGATTACGAGTACTTTTTCTCTCTATGACACTTCTATTATTTCCTTGATTGACCCTAGTTCTACTAATTCCTATGTGTGCATGAAATTGGTATATAGCATGAATATGCCTATTGAGTCTACGAAATTTATGATTGAAGTGTCAAACCCGTTAGGCAAACATGTTTTAGTTGGTAAGGTATGTAAGAAATGTCCTTTGATGATTAGAGATCATTATTTTTCGGCTGACTTGATGTTATTTCCGTTCGATGAATTTGATGTTATATTGGGCATGGATTGGTTTACATTTCATGATGCTATAGTAAATTGTAGACAAAAAGTTATTGAATTGAAATGTGAAAATGGTGAAATTCTCCGGGCTGAACCAGATGAGTCAGCTAAGTTGCCAATTTTGATTTCTTCAATGTCTGCTCAGAAATGTATTAGAAAAGGATGTGAAGCTTATTTGGCTTATGTGTTGAATACAAAAGAGTCTGAGTTGAAGATTGAATCAGTGCCTGTTGTATGTGAGTATTCGGATGTGTTCTTGGAAGAGGTGCCTGGATTACCTTCTATTACGGAAGTTGAGTTTGGTATTGAGATAGTCCTTGGTACAACACCTATTTCAATTGCTCCATATAGAATGGCCTCAACTGAATTGAAAGAACTGAAGTCACAGTTGCAAGAATTGACCGACAAGGGTTTTGTGAGACTGAGTTTTTCGCCGTGGGGTGCTCCGGTATTATTCGTGAAAAAGAAATATGGGTCTATGAGGTTATGTATAGATTACCGACATCTCAATAAGGTAACAATTAAGAGTAAGTATCCTTTTCCAAGGATTGATGACTTGTTTGATTAATTGAAAGGAGCGACATGGTTTTCTAAAATAGACTTGAGGTCTGGTTACTACCAGTTGAGAGTGAAAGACTTCGATGTGCCAAAAATTACTTTTCAGACGAGGTATGGTCACTATGAATTCCTTGTCATGCCTTTTGGTTTAACGAATGCTCCTGCCGCATTTATGGACTTGATGAACCGTATTTTCTGACATTATTTGGATAAATTTGTTGTTGTATTTATTGATGACATATTGATTTATTCTTGTGATGAACCCAAGCATGCCGATTACTTGAGAACTATTTTGCAAACCTTGAGAGACAAACAGTTGTATGCTAAATTTAGTAAAAGAGAGTTTTGCCTTCGAGAAGTTGGATTCTTGGGCCACATTATTTCGGGTGATGGTATTGAGTTGACCCGAGTAAGATCTCGGCTATTGTTGAATAGAAACTTGTGACAGCCCTAAATTGACCCTAGTCGAGAAGTGGTTTCGGGACCACAAAACCGAGTTATGAAAATAATTAATTGTTATATTCTATGCTTATTATGTGTGTACATGCATATGTGGAAATTTCATTCCCTAATTTTGCCAATTGTATGAGGAATTATTAAATAGGGATCAACATGAGACATGGTGAAATATGATAGGCTAATTTTAAAGGGCTTATTAGTGCATGTCAACACAAAGGTGGACTTGCATGTCAAATTTGCCCAATTCCCTTATAGTGGCCGGCCAAGATGGATTGATGATGGGCAATTTATTTGTTGAATTAGATATTATAATAGGAAATTGGGTTATTGGAGACATAATGAATTAAAGAAAGAATAAAAAAAAAAAGAGAAAGGAAGCCACTATCATATCATCTTCTCCATTGTCGAAACTGGAGAAAGAAGAAAAGAGAAAAGCTTGGCTAAGGTTCAGCCATTGGGAGTTAGATTAAGGTTAGTCTTTTGTTTGGTTTTTGATAATTTTCACATTTTTGATATCATTGCTTTGTGTTCTTTAAAACCCATGGTTCAATTTTGTGAATTGATGATGATTTTGTGTTTTGCCATTGATGAGTGCTTGAGCTTTTTGATAGTTGTTGATGAAAAATGAAAGATATGTTAAAGATTAATATGTTTTGTGTTGAAGTTTTTGGTGATTTTGAGTAGTTAGGGCTAAATTACAAAAATAAATTTTTGAAGGACTCAAAGGTGAAATAAATGAAATGTATGGACTTATATGGGTACTAGGAAGATTTGGCCCTTAAGAAGTGTGACCAAATTTTGTGTATTTTGTGTTTTGTGGAATAAAGACTAAATTGTGAAAGTGCAAAATATTAGGGGTAAAATGTAATTTACCCATTTATGCGTTATTAGACTAAATTGAATGAAAATATGTTAAAATGAGATTTATTTGAATATGTTAAGATCAAGAAACCAAGAAATTGGATTTAGATCGGGGAAATCGAAAGTAGTTGAGTAGCCGATCAATTAGTCGACGACATCCGAAGAAAGTTTATAAGCAATTAGATATTAAAATTTCGGAATAAATGTTAGTTATATATGCTGAAATGGAAATATGATAAATGTATATATAGCTGAATGTGATATGTGTGAATTATATGTTAAATTAAGGCTTGGTAAGCTAGCTATTAAGGTGAAATGCTAATGTTAGTATTTGATTTGGTAATAATCTGTTTGGGGACAGCAGCAGTAAGGTGATTTTGGAAAATCGCCATAATTTGTAGGAGTTGAATTAGAAGCTGAGTGAATTATGTCATTAAAGCTTGAAGAGTCTATTTTCTTACAAAAGAAACTATAAAAACAAAAGAGTTACCGATCTTGAGATATTTGAAGTATTGTGGGGCTGAGTCAAAATGACTACTAGATTCCCTGTTCTGTTTTTAGAAAATCATTATAAATTGTAAAAAAATGATTATAAGATAAAATTTATATGCTTAGACTCCTTAATGAGTCTAGTTTCAAATGAGATCAAATACAACACATTTTGAATTCTGTAAAATGAGAAATTTGATTCGTAGTGAAGAGTGGTCAGAATAGTCAAACAGTGAAACAGGGGAAACTTTAAGAAAAATCTGGTATTGATTGGCCAAGCCTAAAATTCTGAAATTTTATGGATGGAAGATATACGAGTCTATATTCAGGGAAAATTAACGGAAAGTGATTTGGAGTTTAGTAGCTCCAGTTATAAATAATTTAGTAACTGCTGCTCAGGAAAACAGCTCGTAGTGAATATGTGATTTTGTTGTAAACATTAATGAAAATTTGCCAATGAATTATTTATTGATTATTATAAAGCTTACTATAATCTATGTGTGTGAAAGTCGGATCAATATATATATTATTCTGAAAGTAATACTTGAATAGTCGATTAATGACTATTTTAAATTTTGTTGAACTTAAGCTCAAGAGCAAAGGGGAACTAGATCCGATAAAGGGAAGGAAAAAGTAATTGAATAGCCATTGAAGTCGTTCGACAACATCTGAGGTAAGTCTTCGAGTAATGACCCTACTTGAATTATATTGAAATGATTAGTCATACTATGATGGATAGTCGAATGTGCATAGAGACTATGTTATAAAGCCAATTGAAATCATGCTCTTTGTGTGTGGCTATTGAGCCGAAATTGGAAAGGTTTAATAAATGCTTTGTGTTTGAGCCTTAGTAACGAAAGTGAAATATGGATGTGTCATGATTGTTGATATATGTGTGCATGAGCATTTGAATGATATCCGGGCTAAGACCCGAAGGCATTTGTGCGAATTGATATATCCGGGCTAAGACCTGAAGGCATTTGTGCGAATTGATATATCAGGGATAAGACCCGAAGGCATTTGTGCGAATTGATATATCCGGGCTAAGACCCGAAGGCATTTGTGCGAATTGATATATCCGGGCTAAGACCCGAAGGCATTTGTGCGAATTGATATATCCGGGCTAAGACCCGAAGGCATTTGTGCGAATTGATATATCCGGGATAAGACCCGAAGGCATTTGTCCGAATTGATATATCCGGGCTAAGACCCGAAGGCATTTGTCCGAATTGATATATCCGGGCTAAGACCTGAAGGCATTTGTGCGAATTGATATATCCGGGCTAAGACCTGAAGGCATTTGTGCGAATTGATATATCCGGGCTAAGACCTGAAGGCATTTGTGCGAATTGATATATCCGGGCTAAGACCCGAAGGCATTTGTGCGATTTGATATATCCGGGATAAGACCCGAAGGCATTTGTGCGAATTGATATATCCGGGATAAGACCCGAAGGCATTTGTGCGAATTGATATATCCGGGCTAAGACCCGACGGCGTTTGTGCGAATTGATATATCTGGGCTAAGACCCGAAGGCAATTGTGCAAGTTGATATATCCGGGCTAAGACCCGAAGGCATTCGTGCGAGTTGCTATACCCGGGTTAAGACCCGAAGGCAATTGAGCTTGTGGTTATATCCGGCTAAATTCCGAAGAAACTTGGGTTTGAATGTGAGCGTTTTGTGCTGCAATAAATTCAATTAATACGCTCGATAAACCCAAACGATAAGGTATGTTTGCATGTGCTTCGAAAAAAAAAGTCGATTCGCTTTAAATAATATTCGTTCAATCGACTAACGAATTTTTGGCTTTAGATAGGTTGATACCTTGTGTGTGTATATGTTGATGAAGTGTGAAGTAAGTATGCTTATGAGAATGTGAATTAATAAAGTGATTTATTTAGCTATGTGAATGCAATACTTTAGTCAAAGCCGATTTCATTACTTGAAACTTACTAAGCTTTAAAATGCTTACCCCGTTGCTTTGGCTCTCTGTTTTATAGATATTGTTCGTTAGCTATCGGATTCGGGATCATCGAAGTCTAAGTCATCCACACTATCAAATCTCTTTTGGTACTCTTTTAGTTGAACTCTGGATATGGCATGTATAGGACTACCCGTTTGTTGTGGGTCATGGACCCTTTGGACTTGTATAATTTTGGTTAGCCATGCGAAAATGGCTTATATATGTTTGAGCATAATGTTATAATCATTTAGTGTGAATATGCTTGACAAGGATTGGCCATGGGAATGGTTAATCACCATCATCATTTGTGCTACTCATGTTAAAAGGGCTAGTTGAATTATGGAAACTATGAAATAGGTAAAGTCTACCTTAAAGGCAGATGCTGACAGCAGCAGTGATGTAGATTTGGGAAATCACTAAAATAGTAGGAATGAAATTAAATAGTGAATAAATTATATAAACGAACCCTGATGAATCTATTTTCATAGGAAAGTAACGAAATGATCATATGGACAGTATGTTAAGCGATATTCAGGTTCTCGTGAGACAGGGCAGAACAGTTTCTGGATTCCCTGTTCCGACTTTGGAAATTCATTATAAATTAACCAGAGATAATTAGGAGTCATACCATATATGTATAGATTCCTCTCTGAGTCTAGTTTCCATAGAAAGAAACGGCATCAGTATTGAAGCTCTGTGCAGGGAGATATCCAAGTCGTAATGCGCAAAGGTCAGTGTAGTCGATCCCTGTAACATGGGGGACTTTGACTAATAAACTGTACTAATTGGCCTGACCAAAAATTCTAGAAACAAATATGTAGATGGGCATATGAGTCTAGTTTCAGGGAAAAATCACGAAACTGATTTCGAGTTGTGAAACTCAAGATATGATTTTTAAAGCGACTAGTATGCAGATTGGGCAGCATCTGGGAAATATTTTTATAAGGGGTTTAAAGTCTGTTAACACCTCGTGTTCGACTCCGGTGTCGGTCTCGGGTTCGGGGTGTTACAAAACTGCTGAAGAATGTAACTAAAGTTAAAAGCTTTCTAGGCTTGGCTAGTTATTACAGACGGTTTGTTAAAGGATTCTCCATGATTGCTACTTCGATGATGAAGTTGTTACAGAAAGATGTCAAGTTCGAATGAATAGAAAAGTGCCAATAAAGTTTTTAGAAATTAAAGGCATTATTGACTGAGGCTCCGGTGAGTCAAGTAAAGAATTTGTGATTTATAGTGATGCTTCCTTAAATGGTTTGGGATGTGTACTTATGCAAGAGGGTAAAATAGTAGCTTACACTTCAAGATAGTTGAAGCCTCACGAGAAGAACTATCCGACACATGACTTAGAGTTTGCCGCAATAGTATTTGCTTTGAAGATTTGGCAACATTATTTATTTGGTGAGAAATGCCATGTCTATACTGGTCATAAAAGTCTTAAGTACTTGATGACTCAAAAGGATTTTAACTTGTGGCAACGAAGATGGTTGGAACTATTAAAAGATTATGAGCTTATGATTGATTACCATCTAAGTAAGGCAAATTTGGTTGCCGATGCTTTAAGTAGGAAGTCGTTGTTTGCCTTGAAGGCTATGAATACATGGCTGACTTGGTCTGATGATGGTTCGATTCTAGCTGAGCTGAGAGTTAGACTAACTTTTCTTCAACAGATTTGTGATGCTCAGAAAGTCGATAAAGAGTTGCAAGCTAAGAGAACTCAGTGCGAGTCTAGTAGTGAACCGAATTTTCTGAGTGACTCTGATGGTTGTTTGAGATTTCGTGGTAGGATTTGTGTTCCGAAGGACATTGATTTGTTTTGGAATATTTTGCATGAGGCACACAATGGTTGTTTATCAGTTCACCCGGGCAATACAAAAATGTATAATGACTTGAAGAAAATGTATTGGTGGAATGGTATGAAAAGAGATATATCAGAATTTGTATCGAAATGCTTAGTTTGTCAACAAGTAAAGGCTCAACACCGAGTACCTTAAGGTTTACTTCAGCCCATCATGGTTCCCGAGTGGAAATGGAATCGGATTATTATGGATTTTATGATAGGTTCGCCTTTAACTCCAAAAAGAGAGATGCCATATGGGTTATTATTGATAGATTGACTAAATCGGCTCATTTTATTCCATTGTGTACTGATTACTCACTTGATAAGTTAGCCGAATTGTACATTGGTGAAATTGTTAGACTTTATGGAGTACCTACATCAATTGTATTGGATAGAGATCCGAGGTTTATTTCACAATTTTGGAAAAGTTACAAGAAGCTTTGGGTACCAAGTTGAATTTTAGCACTGCTTTTCATCCACAAATTGACGGTCAGCCTGAGTGAGTAATTTAGATCTTGGAAGACATGCTCCGATGTTGTGTATTGGAATTCCAAGGTAATTGGAAAAAGTACTTACTATTGGTGGAGTTTGCCTACAACAACAGTTATCAGTCGAGTTTGAAAATGGTGCCTTATGAGGCATTATATGGGAGTAAGTGCCGAACTTCGTTGTATTAGACTGAGCTTAGAAAAAAAATAGATTCATGGAGTTGATCTAGTTAAAGAAATCGATGAGAAGTGAAGGTAATTCATGATTGTCTGAAAGTTGCTTCGGATAGACAAAAATCCTGTGCAGATTTGAAACGAAAAGAACTTGAGTATCAAGTCAGTGATAAGGTATTTTTGAAAGTGCCTCAATGGAAAAAGGTTTTGAGATTTGGCAAGAAGGGCTAGTTGAGTCCTCATTTTATAGGGCTGTATGAGATCACTGAGAGAATAGGGCCAGTTGCCTATCGGCTGGCTTTACCATCAGGGTTGGAAAAGATTCGTGATGTATTTCACGGGTCAATGTTGCACCGATATAGATTAGATCCTTCACATGTGATTTCACCGATAGAAATTGAGATTCGACCGGATATGACTTATGGGGAGGAACTAGTTAAGATTTTGGCACGAGAAGTTAAATAATTGGGAAACAAAAGCATTTCCTTAGTGAAAGTGTTGTGGTAAAGACATGAGATTGAAAAGGCTATATGGGAACCCGAGAAGGCCATGAGGAAATAATACCCAAACCTTTTTACCAGTAAGATTTTCGGGGATGAAAGTCCATAAAGGGGAGAAAGTTGTAACATCTCAAATTAGGGTCTAGTCGAAATAGCAATTTCGAGACCATAAATTTGAAATAGAAATAATTATTTTATGATTATTTGATGATCCATAGAATGATTCCATGGTTGTGTGAAAGTTTTAAGAAGAAATTATATGCATAAGGTGTCAATTTGACTTTAAGGACTAAATTGAATAAGTTATAAAACTTGTGTTCTAGAAGCTTCAAGCATGAAATTGCATTAGATTATTAATTAGAGGTCCTTATATAGAAATTTGTCCAGGTTCTAAAATTTTAGACAAAAATGGGCATGAATAGGAAAAATTCGAAAGAAAGGCCTTAAGGGCATTTTGGTCATTTGGTTAATAAAAGAATAAAAAGGGAAAAATCAGGCAAAAAACTTGTCCATCTTCTCCCACCTTAGCCGATATTTCCAAGGCTCTATAGCTAGGGTTTTCAACGTTTCAAGCTTGATTGTAAGTGCTTCCAAGTCCCGTTTTTAATGTTCTTTACATTTTTGAAGTTGTCATCAATCGATCTAGCTATTTCTAGCATTATTTTGAGCTACGGTTCATATTCAAAAACTTACCCATGTGTGTCATGCATGTATTTTGATTATTAATGGAGGAATATGAATGTTTGATGAGTAATAAACATCTTTTACTAAGCGATTTTTAGTGAAAACACTTAAAAAGGACTTATTTGTAAAAGATGAAGAAATAGGTAGTAGAAATGTGGTTTACTGAGAAATATGGGCTGGTATGAGTTAGAATATGAATCGGCTAGGCTTGGGTAACAAAGAAAATGCATGCATTTCATTTTACGAGCCTATGGACTAAAGTGTAAATAACTGAAAAGTTAAGGGTAAAAAGGTAATTTTACCAAAGTATGTGTTATGGGCTGATATGAGCAATGTGTGTATTGAACAAGTTAAATTTAACATTATAGATCAAGAAAAACGTGATTCGGGTTTTGATCGGGAAAAAAAAAGGTTTACAAGGATTAGGCTCTTTTCTATCATTTTGTACCGAGGTAAGTTCATTTGCAAATAATGCAACATGTACCATATTTTAAGTGCTTTAATATTGCATGTATGGTAAGTATATATACATTTAATGTGATGTTGTATCATGTGTTTATTGCCTAAATTTTATTATGAATTATGCTTGAGTATTCCATGGGTATGTGATTGGTGCCATGGATATTGAAATCGACATTACGAGCAAGCTCAACGAAAATGTGGTATCAAAGAATCTCGTCTGAACCTTAGGAATAGTTTAGGATACAAGTGACATGTCAATAGGAATTATGTGATCTGAACTCATTGAGTTGTGGTCTGAGTTCATGATATATGTGACATCTGAACTCATTGAGTTGTGGTCTTAGTTCATGATATATGTGACACATGTTTTGGCGTTCTGAGTACTGGTCCCGTATATATATTACCGATGGCAGGGTAGTCTGACCTGTGTTGTAGATAACTGACAGCCTGTGTGACCAGACCCGTGAGTAGCTCGAAAGCGAGCAACATCTTATATAAATATGAGTTAGCGTTGGCTACTCATGAGGCACTTAGGTGTGAGATTCCGATGTATCTGATGGTATTCCGAGTGTTCAGCGAGTAGTTCTAGAGAAGTTAATGGGTAATCTTGATAAGTATGTCAAAGATAAGAAAGTAAGTTATTATGTGCAAGCGACACAGGTATGTACATCGAACTCATGAGAATGACATGAGATATGATGATCTTGTGGTAAGAAAATGCATATATATATATGAAGAACAAGTTTAAGAGATTTGATAAAATGCAAGATTATATTCATTATGTTAAGTGTATGATTAATGCTTGTTTAAGTTGCATTTTATTTGCATGTGAACTTACTAAGCTTTAATGCTTACCCCCTTCCTTTCTCTTTCTTATAGTGTCGCCAAGCTAGCTCAGGGATCGGAAGACATCGGAGACTCGATCACACTATCAATTGACTATTTGGTATAGCTAGTCTCATCATTTTGAGTATGGCATGTATAGGGAGTTGGTTCTTTTGTTATGTGTCATATTGATTAGCCAAATGTGTTGGCTCATAAAGGTATTATGATTATTTTGTAAATGGCCATGAGAGGTGGCTCATATTGATTATTTGGGTTGTAACCCTAATTATTGGTGCAGGCATGCAAATATGCTTATGCTTTAATGTGGTTATAGTTGCTTATGGTTGACGAGCATGATTGATGGCATGTATGTTTGATTTATGAAATATGACTAATGCGTATGACAATAAAGGTGATACAAGTGTGTAACTTGAAAGTGGGTTAGTAAATATGATAGACAAATACGAAATTGGTGTGGAATGCCATATGAAAGCATGATCATTTGAATAGGTGATATGTTGACATTAGCAAGTCATAAATTAACCATGAATGTTTATGCTTGAGTAATCAAATGCTCCATGTTGCATGCCATGAAGTGAGTGTAAGTATGTGAGTGTTTAAAGGTGGCAAATGGCTTGGAAAAGAGCCTAGAAATTGTCCACACAGTTAGATACACGGTCATGTGTCTAGGTCGTGTATGACACACGGTCTGCCCCATGGGCGAATGATCCGGCCATGTGTCCCCTGCACCCTAATTATGCAAAACAGAATGCCCAGTAGTAAATACACGGGCAAAGACACGATCATGTGTCTCAGCCGTGTGAAGGACACGGCTTTAGGACATGGGCATGCACCCAGGCCATGTGAAGTCTGCACTTGATTTTTGGAATATAATTCGCCACACGGCCTAAGCACATGGGCGTGTGACTTGGTTGTGTAACCTTATTTGGTTGATGACGTCATAAACAGAGAGTTACATAGGCGAAGGACACAAGTGTGTCCCAAGCCACACGGGTGTTGTGACCACACCGCCTACCCACACAGGCGTGTAACTCTCCAAATCAAGGAAAATTTTCTAAGTCTTCCTATTATTTTCAAAGTTCTCAGTTTAGTCCAGAACCACCCTCGAGGTATGTTTTGGGCCTTGTAGGCCCATATAAGGGGTAGTTTGCACATGTATGAATGAATTTGATTTGAACAAAAATTTTATGGCCCGGTTTTGTATGATTGGTTATGTTTAAGTGTGGTAATGCATCGAACCCTACCCCGACTTTAGGATACGTGTAAGGGGTGTTACAGCATCGTTCATCAGATATGCCTCAGCCTCAACCCACTTAGACACGTAGTTTACTGCTACCAATATGTACTTGTGACCAAAATACGGAGGGAAAGGACCGAGAAAGTCAATACCCCAAACATCGAATAATTCTACCTCAATGATGTTTGTTCGAGGCATCTCATTTTTGTTTGCGACATTTCCAACCCTTTGACATTGATCACAGCTCCTTATGTAAGCATACACGTCTTTAAATAGAGTTGGCCAAAATAATTCAGCTTGCAATACTTTGGCTGCAATACATGTTCCTCTGAAGTTTCCCCCACTCGGAGCTGAGTGGCAATGATATAGAATATTATGTACTTCATCTTCTGCTAGACATCTCCTGATCATTTGATCTGCACACTTTTTAAATAAGTATGGTTCTTCCCAGAAATAGTACTTCACATCATGAAAAAACTTTTTCTTTTGATAATATGTCTTATCAATCGACATCAAACCACAAGCTAAATAGTTAGCAATATCAGCAAACCAATGGGTATTATGGACATGATTTACTTTCAGTATGTGTTCATCTGGAAATATCTCCTAAATGGGTATAAGTGGAGAATTCCATTCTTGCGGCTCCAATCTAGACAAGTAGTCTACTACTTGGTTTTCTACTCCCTTTCGATCTTGATTTTCTAGATTGAACTCTTGAAGTAGAAGTACCCATCGGGATCGATCTCGGCTTAGTGTCTTTCTTTGCAAGTAAATACTTAATTGTTGAGTGGTCTGTATAGACAGCCACTTTGGTACCTACAAAATAAGATTGAAACTTTGGTCTGTAAATACTTAAGCACTCCTCCTCAAATTTGAATGTCATGTCCTTCTCCAATAATTTGCATAAGGTTTTAGCAATCTTGGAGAAGTCCTTGATAAATCTTCAATAGAAATTGGTGTGGCCCAAAAAGCTCTTAACTGTTTACATATGTTGGAGAGGGGGTTTCTCAATAACGTCTACCTTTGCTTTATCTATCCCGATTCCATGTTTTATTATTTGATGCTCTAGAACAATACCTTATCATACCATGAAATGACACTTTTCCTAATTGAGTACAAGGTTTGTTTTCTTCACATCACCTTAGTACCATGGCTAGATTGGCTAAACAATCATCATATGTATCTCCAAATACTGAAAAATCACCCATAAAGAGTTCCAAGTATTTCTCAACCATACCAGTAAAAACAGACATCATACATCTTTGAAATGTAGCAGGTGCATTACATAAACGAAATGGCATGAGTCTAAATGCGAATGTACTTTACAAGCAGGTGAATGTTGTCTTGTGTTGATCTTTCAGTGCTACTGTAATCTAATTATACCCTGAGTATCCATCGAGAAAATAGTAATAGTCTTTCCTCACGAGTCTATCCAGCATCTAGTCCAAAAACGACAAAAGATAGTGATCTTTCCTAGTCGCCTTGTTCAGCTTTCTGGTAATTGATGCAAATTCTCCATATCGTAACCGTTCTAGTCGGTATCAATTATTTATTCTTGTTCTTAATAACCGTAATACCTCATTCCTTTGGCATGCTCTAGACCTAACTTACCCATGAACTGTTTGAGATGGGGTAAATTATACCCGCATCTAACTACTTGATGGTTTTTTTCTTTACCACGTCCTTCATGATGGGGTTCAGTCTTCATTGTCCATCAATTGTCCCTTTCTCACCATCTTCCAAGACGATCTTATGCATGCATACAGACAGACTAATGCTGTGAATATTAGCTATTGTCCATCCGATACCCTTCTTGAATTGTTTCAATACTAGGATGAGTTTCTCTTCTTAACGATTAACTCCACTAAAACAATCACAAGCAAAGTAGAAGCGTTACCTAAATAAACATATTTTAAATATGAGGGAAATACCTTCAATTCTAATTTAGGTAGCTCTTCGATTGACGCTTTTGGTTAGGCATAATCCCTATTCTCTAACTCCAAAGATTCAAAATGGGATTGCGAATTAAATTCCCTTTGATTAGCTTCTAGCAAAGCTAAGTATTCATCCTCTTCATCATCATTTGGAAGGTCTGATGAAAAAATTTGCTCCAATGGGTCCTCAACATAGTTGAGTTCCTTTTCCATGATTAATTCCTCTAAATCGGACACTATAGAACAATCATCAATTGTAGACTTGAAAAATTGAATGTTTCCTGATCATCCTGAACACGCATAGTAAGCTCGCCCTTCTGCACATCAATAAGGGTCCTTTTAGTTGCTAGGAAAGGCCTTCTTAGGATGATTGACACTTTTTTGTCTGCTTCAAAGTCTAGAATAATAGAGTCAGCAGGAAAAATAAATTTTTCTACACATACCAATACATCTTCATTTTTTCTTCTGGATGTGCCAAGGATCGATCTACTAATTGAAGTGTAACCGTAGTAGGTCAAACTTAACCTTTCCCCAACTTCCTAAATGTTGACACGGGCATCAGGTTGATACTTGCACCCAGATCACATAGTGTCTTACCACAATATATTGCTCCAATGTTGCAAGGTATGATAAAACATCCATGATCCTTCAACTTTAGGGGTAGTTTGTCTTCAAGATATGCACTGCATTCCTTTGTCAGGGCTACCTATCAAATTATCCAAGTCTTCATTTTTTTGACAAGATATCCTTCATGAATTTGACATAGTTCGACATTTGTTCAAGTGCTTCAACCGACAAGATGTTGATATGAAGTTGCTTGAATACGTCTAGGAACTTCTTGAATTGAATTTCCTACTTCTACTTCTAAAGTCATTGAGGGTAGGGTGGTGGAGGCTTCATTACTGGAACTGGTTGATTCATCTTTTGCGGCAATTCTGCATCTAACTTAGCACCTCTAACCCATATCTGTCGCCGGAAGAAGGTTACGGAGCATTACCAGAATTTACAGATCAAATACAAATAATTCATATCATTTAATATTCATATTAGAAGTTAACCATATTCAATCCTATTGTCACTTATATGAGCCCTCGAAGCCCAAAATGTACATTAGAAACAAGTCGAGATGAAACCGGGAACTCAGAGAATTTTTAAAAAAATTTTAAAATTTTTCTTAGGTACAAAGGACAAACACCCGTGTCCCAGGCCATGTGGGCATTTGATGTGAGACACAAGGCCGTGTCCTCGCCCGCGTCCATACCCATGTAACTCTCTGACTTGGGTCACACGGCCAAACCACACGCCCGTGTGCTAGGCCATGTGAACAATTTAATTTTCAATAATTAAGTGTAAGGATCACATGGCCAAGTCACACGCCCATGTGCTAGGCCATGTGACACACACGGTTGAGACACACTCCCATGTATCTACCCGTGTGAGAAATTCAAAGCATTCGGTTTCTCAAATTTTAAGATGCAGGGGACACATGACCAAACCACACGCCCATGTCTCTACCCGTGTGGACAAAATAAGGTCATTTCCAAATCTTATTTCTCACCCAACCTAGATCAACCTCTCCAACCAATTTTTGTACTATTACAAGTCACAGTAAGACCTTCAATTCAAGCCAATTTCAAGTTCAATACATGTCATAACATCCCATTTATCCAAATAATTAATCTTACATAGATGACCATATAAACATATAAGTATATTTTACCCATTCATGCAACCATTAATATATTTATATAACCTCCACCATTCAACCATTTCAATATATACATCAAGCATGATAAGGCCTTATATAACTACTTCAAAATATGCTTAACACTAGCCATTCCAACAGCTAGTTACAACCAAAACATTATCATGCCAACATTGGCTAATTAGCCTATACATTCCATTATAACTAAAATTAGTTTTCTAGTTGTACCAAAATAAGCCAAGGGATAGTGTGATGATACTCAGACCAACTTGAAACCTTTACGAGCTTTCGAGTACTATAAAACAAAGGAAAATAAAACAACATAAGCATTTAATGCTTACTAAGTTTGTATAACTAGAAATTTAACTTACCATTTATTTCCATTTAAAGTAAACATACAAAATGCATCCAAGAAATTTGGCTAATAGCTTAAACGCCCAACTTCATCAAAACATGTTAGTCATTGTAATTCACAAAATTGTCGAGAAACATGAATGAGCTCATCATATACATATACTTTTCTTATCATATATCCATATAACATGTACATTTCCATGAAAAATCATTTCAAGTTCATTTTAGCCATGTCAGAACTTTGCTCGTTGAATTTATTGGAAATATCGATGGACACACATATAGTACACTTAAAGTGTACAAAATTGTAATCCGTCAATTCATATTCAAGGGTATTCATTAGAGCACATAATCAGGAAGCACTCTCTCGAGCTATATAACAGGAAGTTCATGTGAGCCATGTAATAGTAAGTTTATCCGTGCTATAACAAAAAACTCATAAGAGTTTAGAACAGAAAGCTTATGTGTGCTTAACAGGTAACTCCAAAGAGCTATTATTAGGAAGCTTAGGATAACCATATATCAAGAAGCTCAAGTGAGCCTATATTGAGATGCTCATAAAGTGTTGCGATATGTACACAATACATGCAGGATCAATACCATCATATAATAGGACGCTCACAAAGAGCTACAGTATGTCGGCAACACACACAAGATTAATACCGATCGGGATGCTCGTAGGAACCATGTAATAGGAAGTCGAGTGGTCTTATAACAGTATGCCCTTTCGAGCTATGGTGTGTTCGCAACATATGTAAGATCACAACCAATATGGGAAATACTATATCCATCAAGTTTTATTTATTCAAAAGGGACTTATTACTTATCGGGCATTATCGGACATGTGAACATTTTCGTACATAAGATAAGACATTTATACAATTCACATATATACAACTTTCAATTCTACATGATTTAGTTACATGAACTTACCTCGTCACTTGCTCGTATATGAAAATCTACTAATCCTATACTTTTTCTTTTCCTCGGTCTAACTCTTTATTTGATCTTTTTGGGTCTATATAAATGAATTTAACATCAATTTAACACATTTCATATTCAATTCAATCCAACTTACGTCTTAGGCAAAAGTACCATTTTTCCCTTATACTTTTAAATAATTCTAATTCTATCCCTAGGCTCGGAAAAGGGAAATTCTTGCAATTTAATCCTTATTCCAAGCCTAGGAAAATTTGTAATAGCCCAAAATTGGGTCTAGTTGGAACAGAGGTTTCGGGACCACAAAATCTGAGATATAAATAATTATTTTATGCTTATTTTGAGGTCTATGATACGATTTCATGATTGTGTGAAAATTTCGTGAAGAAATTCTATGCATAAAGTGCTTAATTCGAAGTTAGGGACTAAATTGAATAAGTTGCAAAACTTGCATTCTAGAAGTTTCTAGTATGAAATTGATTTGAAATATTAATTAGGAGGTCTTAAATAGGAATTTTACCAATTTCTAAGTTATGGACAAAAATTGGACATAGATGGAATTTTTGGAAGGTTTAGTAGTAAGGGTATTTTGGTCATTTAGGGGTAAAATGAATTAAAATACAAAATTAAAAGCCAATTTTGCTCATCTTCTTCACCATGGACGTGTATACCAATGGAGACTCCATGGATAGGGTTTTCAAGCTTACCAAGCTCAATTGTAAGTCCGTTCTAACCCCGTTTTTCAAGTTCTTTACGTTTTTGGAGTCCCGGTAACTTGATTTAGCTTATGCTAGCAATAATTCAACCTAGGGTTCATATTTGGAAAAATACCCATAGGTAAAATTTGTGTATTATGGTGTTTTATGATACAATATGAGGTTGTAAATTATGTTAGAAAACTTGTGCTACTCGGTTTTAAGTGAAAACGAGTAAAAGGGCTTAATCGGTAAAAATACCTAATAGTCATAAGTATATGTTAGAGTGAGAATCTGATGTTTCCATAGAAGGGAAAAATGATCAGCATGTCATAAAACATAAGAATAAGGGATGAAGTTTAATTCCCGAGCCTAGGGGAAAAAGTGTAAATATGCAAAAGTTTAGGGGCAAAATTGTAATTTTTCCAAAGTTTGAGTTAAGGACTGTTTTGAATAGTACATTAATTAAATAAGTAAAATATGATGTTTTAGATCCCAGAAAACGAGAGTTGAACCTAGAATGAGAGAAAAATCAAAAATTCGGAAAGTTGGTAAAATGGCCGTTTTAGTATCGAGGTAAGTTCATATGTATAATAAGCATTAATTTATGCATGTTTCAATGTAAAATTGATATATTCATTATGATTTCCGAGGTGTTGAAAGTGTGTAAGTTGGTATGATAATAATACAGCAATAATGCTATAATTTATATTTGAAAGTTAAATTTAGTGAATTAATTGAATTATATTAAATTAAATGATTATGGTGCCAATTTTATGAATTGATTTAAAAATATGTCTATGGTACATGAAGTGCATTGAATTATCATACATAAATGTGATTTCTATGATTATGGATATATGTGAAATTGTAAGTTCATATGATTTTTAATAAGGCAATGTGTAATTTAATGTTATTGCCTTGATATTAAATGAGATGTAAGTTTATATGTAAGTGATACATCAAAATTACTTGTATTATGATATTTTATAATAATATTGGAAATATGTTTGTGGATAATTACTTGATTGGTGAAATTGTTGGAAAAGAGAGAGAAATCCCGGTTGAACCTTCGAAAAGATTGGATGATACAGATGGTATGTAGCTAGGTCAGATGTATAGTGCTGAGTGCACATCATGTGTACAAGAGAGCTACAAGACATTATGATGTAGCTAGGTCGCATGGGTGATACTATGTGTACACCATGTAGACAAGAGAGCTACGGGATATATGTAGCTAGGTCGCATGCGTGGTTCCAAGTGAAGGACACCATGTAGACAAGAGAGTTACGAGATAAACTGACTAGGTCACATGGGTGGTACTAAGTGTTCACCATGTGTACAAGAGAGCCAAACTATATGATGGGTGGAGCTATGTGCTGAAACCACCAAGTATCGAGGATTGATCGGAAGTGTTCAACGGGAGACTCTCTATGTATTGCTTTGTGAGTTTTGTGATGAATAAGTGCAGGAACTTGGTTATGTGAATAATGTGTTCATTAAGTGACCAGGATGTGGTAAGGTTATAAACAAGTAAGTTATACATGAGGATGATTTTATGGTGACCCTGTGATCATGGGCCTATACTTGTGATGTATGAAATGTGGTGAAAATGATTTGTGATATGTATGTTAAAATGAGGTTAATACAGAGAAAGTGTGAAAGAGTGAATTAGCAATAAAACTGTTTTGGACAATAGCAGTGACGTGATTTTTAAAAATCACCAAAAGTAGTATAAATTGAATCAGAGACTGAATGAGATATAAATTAAATATAGAAAGCAAAGGAGTTCTATATTTTGAGATATTTATGTTTTTGTGAGACTGATACAGAATGATTATGTGATCCCCTGTTCTGACTTTGGAAAATCACAAAAATTTGGAGAAAAATAATTAGAGGCTCAAAATTATATTTTTAAAATCTATAATGAGTCTATTTTGAAGATAAATCAACAAGAACATTATCCAAGTTCTGTACTGTGAGATAATTGTTTTTTAGTGAAGAGAGGTCAGAACTGTCAGAAAGTGAAACAGGGGAAATTTTAATGAATAAACTGTACTAATTGGCTAAACTAAAAATTATGAAAATTTTATGGTGGAAAGATATGTGAGTCTAGTTTCAGGGGAAATTTATGGATCTTAATTTGGATCTCTTTAGCTCGAATTATAAATAATTAAGTGACTATGACTCATGTGGACAGTTTAATGTGAACATTTATTAGTAAATTGTGAAATCGTACTTACAAGAATGCTATATACATTAAGGATGTGGAATGGAGAGGAGGAGAAGGAAAATAAATATATGTGGAATACATGGAAACTATGGTATATGAAATATTGATATAATGAAATAAATGATATGTGTTTATAAGAAAACAAAAAGAGAATGTTATGTATCATGACATGTATATATATATGACTAGTCTCAATGTAATGCTTGTTGGGTATGGAATTGAATTGAAATGTTTCAGGCAAACATGTTATTCTGTGCATCTGAATCATGGTATTTTATAAAGATATGATCTAGCTTTAAATATGAATGCTTGATGATTAAGCTGAAGATATTTGGTAAGATGATAATCTTGGTATAAATGTATAAGTGGTACTATAATAAACAAGGTAAAATGAGTATGAGAGACACATGTATGATGACATACAAATGCTATGTTTGTGGTTTAATTGAGGATGTTTAATCATTAAATGAATACCATGTTATATGCTTTTGATTTTGTATAAGTGTGTAAGAGATCAAGGTTGACCAAAGCTTGGAAAATAGCCTAGGTATATTCCACACAGGCAGAGACACGACCATGTGTCTCAGCCGTGTATGGAATACGACTTTGGGACACAGGCTTGTGGAGCCTTAAAGCATGAAATTTCCAAGATTTTCGTAAGTTCTCGGTTTAGTCCCAAACCCTTTCTAAAGTATGTTTTGGGCTCCGTGGACTCAAATAAGGGACTATGTGTAAGAGAATGAACGCTTTGAAATATGAATAAAATTTTATGGCTCGTATTTTAGTTTAATGTTTGTATGTTTGTCTGGTAACGCCTCGTACCTTAGCCGACCTCGAATACGGGTAAGGGATGTTACATTTAGTGGTATCAGAGCAGGTTTAGTCGATTCTCGGACTAACATAGCAAGTGTAAGAGTTTAGTTATACATGCCACAAATATGTGATAGTGTGATGTCTCCTGACACTAATAAGGACTATTTTGTTTAAAATGAAATATTCTCCAACCGAGCTACATCTGACCATTTTATAGCGATATTGAAGTATTTGAATAAAGTGTAGCTATGATGTGTTAAACTCGGAAAGGTATGAATAAGAATTCGTGATATATGTATATGTGATAATATGTGAGATGAAAGTTTATATAGTGATATATTTATTCATATTTGTTTGGCCTTCATATGCTGTTGCATGCTTGACTAAATTAATTAGTTAATGTGATGATTAAAGTTATTCAAAATTCATAGAATGTATGAGTGAGTGCACTTGTTTGAAATGAGATAATTGGAAATTTTATGTAAGACAGGTATGAATAATAAATTGTTTGAAGTGGATAGTATGATTATAATGACATATGTGGATAATTAAAAAAATGTGTCATATAGATATATGTCAGAATTGAGTTAGAGACTGTACGACCTCACCCCCTTACCGATGAGGTGTATATAATGGAAATTCATGAGAATCATGTTGACTATGTTCCTAAGTGTGGAATCAAAGAGTTCAATGATAAAATAATTATAGATATGACCAGAGTCCGAGAATGGTTGACAAGTGAAGGACAAAGTCAGAGAAATATCAGAGTTTACTGAGTTATCTTGGGATTCAAATTGATGACAGAGTGTTTTTGAAAGTATCATCTTGAAAACAATTAGTTAGTAATGCTGGAAATTATGAGAAAGATACTAAACCTCACTCCGGTAAGATTTTCGAGGACGAAAATCTCTGAAGGGGGGAGAGTTGTAATAGCCCAAAATTGGGTCTAGTTGGAACAGAGGTTTCGGGACCATAAAATCTGAGATATAAATAATTATTTTATGATTATTTTGAGGTCTATGATATGATTTCATGATTGTGTGAAAATTTCGTGAAGAAATTCTATGCATAAAGTGCTTAATTCGAAGTTAGGGACTAAATTGAATAAGTTGCAAAACTTGCATTCTAGAAGTTTCTAGTATGAAATTGATTTGAAATATTAATTAGGAGGTCTTAAATAGGAATTTGACCAATTTCTAAGTTATGGACAAAAATTGGACATGGATGGAATTTTTGGAAAGTTTAGTAGTAAGGGTATTTTGGTTATTTAGGGGTAAAATGAATTAAAATACAAAATTAAAAGCCAATTTTGCTCATCTTCTTCACCATGGACGTGTATACCAATGAAGACTCCATGGCTAGGGTTTTCAAGCTTCCCAAGCTCAATTGTAAGTCCGTTCTAACCCCGTTTTTTAAGTTCTTTACGTTTTTGGAGTCCCGGTAACTTGATTTAGCTTATGCTAGCAATAATTCAACCTAGGGTTCATATTTGGAAAAATACCCATAGGTAAAATTTGTGTATTATGGTGTTTTATGATACAATATGAGGTTTTAAACTATGTTAGACAACTTGTGCTACTCGGTTTTAAGTGAAAACGAGTAAAAGGCCTTAATCGGTAAAAATACCTAATAGTCATAAGTATATGTTAGAGTGAGAATCTGATGCTTCCATAGAATGGAAAAGTGATCAGCATGTCATAAAACATAAGAATAAGGGATGAAGTTTAATTCCCGAGCCTAGGGGAAAAAGTGTAAATATGCAAAAGTTTAGGGGCAAAATTGTAATTTTTCTAAAGTTTGAGTTAAGGACTGTTTTGAATAGTACATTAATTAAATAAGTAAAATATGATGTTTTAGATCCCGTAAAACGACCTTAGAATACCCAATAGTAAACATATGGGCAAAGATACGGCCATGTGTCTCAGTCGTGTGGAGGACACGACCTCAGAAAATGGGCGTGTGCCCAGGCCGTGTGAAGTCGGCACTTAATTTCGAGAATTTAATTCGCCACATGGCCTAAGCACATGAGCATGTGACTTGGTCGGGTGACCCTTATTGTATGATGGTGTCAAAGTCATAGAGTTACACGGGCTGAGTACACAAGCATGTCCCAGCCCGCACGGGCGTGTGTGACTACACGGCCTACCCATATGGGTGTGTGACTCTCCAAAATGAGAAAATTTTCTATGTCTTCTCAAAGTTTTCTAAAGTTCTTGGTTTAGTCCCAAACCACTTTTGATGTATGCTTTGGGCCTCATAGGCCCTTATAAGGGACAACTTGCATGTGATTTAAAAGTTTCAAATTTGGGAAAATTTTATGGCTCGGTTTTGTATGAATGTTTATGTTTAAGTCTGATAATGCCTTGAACCTTGTCCTGGGATCGGATACGAGAATAGGGTGTTACATTTAGTGGTATTAGAGTTATGGTTTAGTCAGTTCTCGGACTGACGTAGCATGTGTACGAGTCTAGCTATACATGCCATACATATATTACGATAGTGTGACGACTCTTGACAATTTAAAAAAGTGTTTTCATATAGTAAATGGATCCCGATAGAGCAGTGGCGGATGATGTTAAAGTAATGCACTTGCTCCCACTGAAGGAGCAATGCCGTCTGATAGTAGACCCACAACTGTTAGTAGAGGAAAGGAGGTAGAGAAGCCTTTCTTCATATGATGGATGCATGGTACATGGAGTTCATTCGAACAAACTTGACTACTCAACCTCCTCTACCCCTTGAAAATCCTCAATCCGCACCCTAAGTTCCTTAAGGATAGACATTATGAGGTTTCATAGAACCCCAAATGATAAAATTTGAAAGCAAAAAGCTGAGGAATTCAGGGCCAATGCTGCGATGACCTCAAAAAAGTAGAATTTTGGCTTGAGAATGCTATTCGGGTATTCGATGACCTATCATGCACACCAGAAAGTGTTTGAAGTGTGTTATTTCCTTGTTGAGAGACGTGGCATATCATTGGTGGAAGACACTAGTTTCGGTGGTTTCGAAAGAAAATGTCATATGGGAATTCTTTCAATAGGAGTTTCGAAAGAAATACATCAGTGAACGATTCATCGATCAAAAGTGTAAGGAATTTCTTGACTTGAAACAAGGTCGCATGTCAGACTGAGTACAAAAGAGAGTTTGTCCGACTTAGCAAATATGCTCGAGAGGGTGTATCCTCCGAAGCTAAAATGTGTAGAAAGTTTGAAGACATACTTAATGAGGATGTTAGAGTGTTAGTGGGTATTCTTGAGTTGAAAGAATTTGTTGTGCTCGTTGATCGGGCTTGTAAAGCCGAGGAACTGACCAAGAAAAAGAGAAAAGCCAAGGCTGAGGCTAGAGATTTAATAAAGAGGCTAATGAGCAAGTCATTTTATCTTAGTCTAAGAAATCCAAAGATATGTATTCTCATTCTCAAGTTTTGGCTGGGCATTTGTACAGAAATCGTAAGAAGCAAAAGTCAGGTTTTAAATCTCAGTCTACCTCTGTGGCTAGTATAGGTAATGCTAGACCTTCTAGACCCAAGTGTCAACAATGTGGTAGAAGTCATTTTGGTACATGTAGGATGAACGAAGGATCTTGTTTTCGATGTGGTTCCCAAGACCACTGTATCAAAGACTATCTTAAGATGACCGAGAAAGAAAAATTTCAGAGTGCAAGACCGAGTAGTACGACTACAAAAAGGAGACCCTTGAAAAATGCTGGTAATGGAGCCAGCAGCAAAAATATAATGAAGGATACAGCTGTGAGATCCGAAGCTAGAGCTCCAGCTAGAGCCTATGCCATACGTTCGCGTGAGGATGCATCTTCTCCCGATGTGATCACTGGTACTTTTTCTCTTTATGATACTACTGTTATTGCCTTGATTGACCCTGGATTTATATGTGTGCATAAAATTGGTATCTAGCCTGAATATGCCTGTTGAGTCTATGGAATTTATGATTAAGGTGTCGAACCCATTAGGCAAACATGTTTTAGTTGATGAAGTGTGTAAGAAATGTCCCTTGATGATTAGAGGTTATTATTTTCTGGCTGACCTGATGTTGTTTCCATTTGATGAATTTGATGTTATATTGGGTATGGATTGGTTGGCATTTCATGATGCTGTAGTAAATTGTATATGGAAAGTTATGGAATTGAAATGTGAAAATGGTGAAATTCTTCGTGTTGAATAAGATGGCTCAGATAGGTTTTCAATCATTATTACTTCGACGTCTGCTCAGAAATGTATGAGAAAAGGATTTAAAGCTTATTCGGCTTATGTGTTGAATACAAAAGAGTCTAAATAGAAGATTGAATCAGTTCCTGTTGTATGTGAATATTTGGATGTATTCCCAGAAGAATTACTAGGTTTGGCTCCAATTAGAGAAGTGGAATTTGGTATTGATGCAATGCCAAAGGCAGCACCTATCTCGGTTGCTCCATATAGGATTGCCCCAACTGAGTTGAAAGAACTGAAGTCACAGTTGCAAGAATTGATCTACAAGGGTTTTGTGAGGTGCTCTGGTATTATTCGTGAAAAAGAAAGATGGAAATATGAGATTGTGTATAGACTATAGACAGCTCAATAAGGTAACAAGCAAGAACAAGTATCCTTTACCAAAGATTGATGACCTGTTTGATCAATTGAAAGGAGCAACGTGGTTTTCTAAGATAGATTTGAGGTTTGGTTACTATCAGTTGCGAGTTAAAGAGTCGGATGTGCCTAAAACTGCTTTTAGAACGAGGTATGGGCATTATGAATTTCTTGTTATGCCATTTCAGTTGACGAACGCACCTGTTGTGATCATGGATTTAATTAATCGAATATTTCAGCCATATTTAGATAAGTTTGTTATTGTGTTTATTGATGACATTTTGATTTATTCAAGAGATGAGACAGAGTATGCCAAGCACCTCAGAACTGTTTTGCAGACTTTAAGAGACAAATAGTTGTATGCTAAGTTCAGTAAAAGTGAGTTTTGGCTTCAAGAAGTTGGATTCTTAGGCCACATTGTTTCAGGTGATGGTATCCGAGTCGATCCTAGTAAGATTTCTGCTATCGTTGAATGGAAACTGCCAAGGAATTTATCTGAGGTTAGAAGCTTTTTGGGCTTAGCCTATTATTATCGACAGTTTTCGAAAGGGTTTTCTATGATCGTCACTCCTATGACGAGGTTGCTTCAAAAGAATGTTAAGTTCGAGTGGTCTGAAAAGTGCCAGCAAAGCTTCGAGAAATTAAAGATGTTAACTGAAGCACCATTATGGTACAACCTGAGTCAGGTAAAGAATTTGTGACTTATAGTGATGCTTCCTTAAATGGTTTGGATGTGTACTTATGCAAGAAGGTAAAGTTGTGGGTTACGCTTCGAGGCAGTTGAAGCCTCACGAGAAGAACTATCCGACACATGACTTAGAGTTGGCCGCCATAGTGTTTGCTTTGAAGATTTGGTGACATTGTCTATTTGGTGAGAAATGCCATGTCTACACCGATCACAAAATTCTTAAGTACTTGATGACTCAAAAGCACTTGAACTTGCAGCAACGAAGATGGTTAGAACTGTTAAAAGATTATGAGCTTGTGATTGACTACCATTTGGGTAAGGCCAATGTGGTCACCAACGCTTTGAGTTGGAAGTCGTTGTTTGCCTTGAGGGTTATGGATAGATGATTGACTTTATTAGGTGATGGTTCAATTCTAGCCGAGTTGAAAGCTAGACCAACTTTTCTTCAACAGATTTGTGATGCTCAGAAAGTTGATACAACGGTTGTTTGTCAGTTCACCTGGGCATCACAAAAATGTATAATGACTTGAAGAAAATGTATTGGTGGAATGGTATGAAAAGAGATATCTCAGAGTTTGTATCGAAATTCTTAGTTTGTCAGCAAGTAAAGGCTGAACACTAAGTACCATTAGGTTTACTTTAACCTATCATGGTTCCCAAGTGGAAATGGAACCGGATTACTATGGATTTTGTAACAGGTTTGCCTTTAACTCCTAGAAAGAAAGATGCCATATGGGTTATTGTCAATAGACTAACTAAATAAGCTTATTTATCCCTGTGCGTATCGATTACTCACTTGATAAGTTAGCTGAATTGTACATCAGTGAAATTGTTAGACTTCATGGAGTATTTGTATCAATTGCCTCGGATAAAGATCCGAGATTCACTTCACGATTTTGGAAGAAGCTACAAGAAGATTTGGGTGCAAAGCTAAATTTTAGTACTACTTTCCATTTGCAGACTGATAGTTAATCTGAGTGAGTGATTCAGATTTTGGAAGACAGGCTCCGATGTTGTGTATTGAAATTCCAAGGTAGTTGGGAAAAGTACTTACCGTTGGTGGAGTTTGCCTACAACAACAGTTTTCAGTCGAGTTTGAAAATGGTGCCTTATGAGGCATTATATGGACGTAAGTGTAGAACACCCTTATATTGGACTGAACTCAGAGATAATCAGATTCATTGAGTTGATCTGGTTAAAGAAACCCAAGAAAAGGTAAAAGTAATTCGTGATTGTTTGAAAGCTACTTTGAATAGACAAAAATATTACGCGAATTTGAAACGGAAAGAGATTGAGTTTCAAGTCAATGATAAGGAATTTTTAAAAGTGACTCCATGGAAAAAGGTTTTGAGATTTGGTAGAAAAGGATAGTTGAGTCCTCTTTTATAAGGTCGTATGAGATCACTGAGAGAATAGGGCTGGTTGCCTATCGGTTGGCTTTACCATCCGAGTTGGCGAAGATTCATGATGTGCTTCATGTGTCTATGTTGCACCGCTACCTATCTGATCCTTCACATGTGATTTCACCAACAGAGATTGAGATTTGACTAGATATAACTTATGATGATGAATCGGTTAAGATTCTAGCACGAAAAAACAAGCAGTTGAGAAAAAAAAAGCATTGCCTTGGTAAAAGTCTTATGGCAGAGACATGGTGTTGAAGAGGCTACATGGGAGCCCGAGGAGGTCATGAGAAAACAATACCCAAACCTTTTTATTGGTAAGATTTTTGTGGACGAAAATCCCTAAAGCTGGGAAAGTGGTAACATCCTGAATTAGGGTCTAGTCAGAATAGTGGTTTCGAGACCACAAATCCAAAATAGAAAAAATTATTTTATGATTATTTGATGGTCCATGATATGATTGCATGTTTGTGTGAAATTTTCATGAAGAAATTCTATGCCTAAGGTGTCCAATTTGAAGTTAGGGACTAATTTGAATAAGATGCAAAACTTGTGTTCTAGAAGCTTCAAGCATGAAATTGCATTGGATTATTAATTAGAGGTCCTTAAGTAGCAATTTAACCAAGTTCTAAGAATTTAGACAAAAATAAGCATGAATAGGAAAATTTTGAAAGAAAGGCTTAAAGGGCATTTTTGTCATTTGATAAATAAAAGAATAAAAAGGGAAATAAGTCAAAAAATTACTCATCTTCTCCAAGTGCTAGCCAAAATTTCCAAGAGCCATAGCTAGGGTTTTGTTGAACTTTTCAAGCTTGATTGTAAATGCTCCCAAGCCATGTTTTTTATGTTCATTACATTTTTGAGATCCTTGAAGCATGATCATTCCATTTCTGGCCATATTTTGAAGTAGGGTTCATGTATGAAACTTGACCCATGTGTGACATGTTTGTATTTTGATGTTTAATGGTAAAATATGAAAGTTTGATGTGTGTTTAACATCTTTACTAAGTGATTTTTGATATAAATGCATGAAAAGTACTTACTTGTAAAAGATGTAAAAATAGATAGTAGAAATGTGATTAAATGAGAAATGTGGGCTGATATGAGTTAGAATATGAATCGGCTAGGCTTCGGTAACCAATAAAATGTAAACATTTCATTTTACGAGCTTAGGGACTAAAGTGTAAATAAGTGAAAAGTTAGGGAAAAAGGTAATTTTACCAAAGTATGTGTTATGGGTCTATTTGAATAATGTATGTATTAAATAAGTTAAATTTGACATTATAGATCAAGAAAAATGTGATTCGGGACTTGATCGGGGGAAAAACAAGGTTTACGAGGATTAGGCTCTTTCCTATCATTTTCTATCGAGGTAAGTTCATATGTGAATAATGCAATATGTATTATGTTCAATGCTTTGTTATTTTGTAAATTTAAATGCTTTATTGTTGTTATGATTATGTCTTGATGCTTCCATGAGAAAATGATTGATACTATGTACATTGAGGTCGATATTTCGAGTGAGTCCGATAGTGATGCGATAAGGATGAAAATCCTGTTTGAACCTTATGAATAGTTTAGGATAGAAGTGACATGTCACTTGGAACTATGTGATCTGAACTCATGAGTTGTGGTCATAGTTCATGATATATGTGTCACATGTTATGGGGTTTCGAGTATTGGTCTTATATGTTCTACCGATGGTTGGGTAGTCCGGCATGTGTTGAGGATACTTGACAGCTTGTGTGAGCAGCCCGTGTAGTTACATTCTAACTGACAGCTTGTATGAGCAGAACCGTGAGCAGCTCGAAAGTGAGCAACATGTGATATGTGATATGAGGTAGCGTTGGCTACATATGGGGCACTTAGGTGCAAGATTTTGATGTAACCAATGGTATTCCAAGTGTTCAACGGGTAGTCCAAAGAGAAGTTCAATGGGTAATCTTGGTAAACATATCAAAGGCGAGAAAGTAAGTTGTTATGTGCAAGTGGGCACAGGTATGTATATCGAACTCATGAAAACATCATGGGATGTGATGAACTTATGGTAAGAATATATATATGATGAATAAGTTTGAGTGATTTGATTATAAAATGCAAGTTCATGTTCATTAAGTTAAATGTATGATTAATGCTTGTTTAATTTGTATTATATTTGCATGTGAACTTATTAAGCTTTAAAGCTTACCCCTCTTTCTTTTTCCTTTTCTTATAGTGTTGCCAAGCTAGCTCGGGGATCGGAGGACGTCGGAGTTTTCGATCACACTATTAATTTGAAAGTTTGGTATAGTTAGTCTTAACATTTTGAATATGGCATGTATAGGGACTTGGTCTTTTTGTTTTGTGCCATATTGATTAGCCAAATGTGTTGGCTAATGCTGATGTTATGATTCATTTTGTATATGACCATGAGAGATGGCTTATCTTGATTATTTGGGTTGTAACCCTAATTAATTATGCATGCATGCAAATGTGTTTATGCTTGTTGTGGCTGCTTGATGGATGTTTGATGTGGCTGGTGATTGTTTATGATAATGTGTGTGATGGATGGCATGTCTGTTAATGGATGAAATATGATTAATGTGCATGGCAATAAATATGGTACAAATGTTTAACTTGGAAGTAGGACAACAAAGATGATTATTCATGAAATTGGTGTGGAATACTTTGGGTAAACCTACTAACTCGAATATGTTATACATTAACTTATTAAAAAACATAAATGTCTATGCTTCATTTGATAAAAGTGTCATGTTGTATGCCATGAAGTGGGTTTAAGTGTGTGAGTGCTTAAGGGTGGCAAATGGCTTGGAAAATAGCCTAGAAATTGTCCACACGGGTAGACACACGTGCATGTGTCCCATGGCCGTGTGATCAGGCCGTGTGTCTCCTGCACCCTAATTAATGAAAAACAAAATGCCCAGTAGTAAACACACAGGCAGAGAGACGGCCATGTGTCTCAGTCGTGTGGAGGACACGGCCTTAGAACATGGGCATGTGCCCAGGTCGTGTGAAGTTTGCACTTAATTTCAAGAATTTAATTCGACCCACGGCCTAAGCACATGGGCGTGTGACTTGGCCGTGTGACCCTAATTGTATCATGACATCATAGACAAAGATTTACATGGGTTGAGTACACGGGCGTGTCCCAAGCCGCACGGGCGTGCATGACCACACGGCCTACCCACATGAGCGTATGACTCTCCAAAATGGAAAAATTTTCTAAGTCTTCTCAAAGTTTTCTAATGTTTTCGGTTTAGTCTCAAACCACTTCTAATGTATGCTTTGGGCCTCATAGGCCCTTATAAGGGACAACTTGCATGTTATTGTATGGGCATGTGACTTGGCGGTGTGACCCTAATTTTATCATGACGTCATAGTCAAAGAGTTACACGAGCTGAGTACATAGGCGTGTCCCAAGCTGCACGGCCTACCCACATGAGCATGTGACTCTCCAAAATGGGAAAATTTTCTAAGTCTTCTCAAAGTTTTCTAAAGTTCTCGGTTTAGTCTCGAACCGCTTCCAATGTATGCTTTGGGCCTCATAGGCCCTTATAAGGAACAACTTGCATGTGATTGAAAGTTTCAAATTTGGGTGAAATTTTATGGCTCGGTTTTGTATAAATGTTTATGTTTAAGTCCAGTAACGCCTTAAACCCTGTCCCGATGTTGGATACAGGAAGGGGGTGTTACACCAGTAAAGAGGTTTGGATATTGTCTTCTCATTGTTTCTTTTGGTTCCCAGGTAGCTTCTTTTATCCCGTGTCGTTGCCAAATAACCTTTGCTAAAGCTACCTTTTTATTTCTTAACTATTTTTTCTCACATGCCAGAATTTTGATCGTTTCCTCAGTGTAAGTCATGTTAGGTTGAATCTCAATTTCTGTTAGAGAAATAACATGTGAAGGATCTGACCGATACTGTCGCAACATAGACACATGGAAAACATTATGAATTCTGTCAAGTTCCGGTGGTAGTGCTAATTAGTATGCAACAGGTCTGATCCTTTCAGTGATATTATAGTGGCCAATGAACCGTGGACTCAATTTTCCTTTACGGCCAAACCGGAGAACTTTCTTCCAAGGTGATACTTTCAAGAATACCTTCTTGCAAACTTGAAATTCTATCTCTTTTCATTTAAGATTAGCATAAGATTTTTGATGACTAGAGGCTACTTTTAAGTTATCCCACCTTTTCTTCAGTCTCATGGATCAAATCAACTCCGTGTATCTTTTTCTCACTAAGTTTAGTCCAATACAACAGAATTCTACATTTACAACCATACAGAGCCTGGTACGGTACCATTTTAATGTTATTATATGCGAATTCAACTAACGATAGAAATTTTCCCAATTGCCTTTGAATTCCAAAACACAACATCGGAGCATATCTTCTAGAATCTGTATAACACATTTGGATTGACCATCAGTATGAGGATGGAATGTGGTACTGAAATGTAGTTGCGTACCCAAAGCTTCTTGCTACTTATTCTAGAATCGAGATGTAAACCAAGGATCTCTGTCTGAAATAATGGAAACCAGCACTCTATGCAATTTGACAATCTCAGAAATATATAATTTTGCCAATCTGTCAAGGGAGAAATCCATACTTACCGAAATAAAGTGTGCAGACTTCATTAAATGGTCAACTATTACCCAAATAGCGTCTTTCTTTTTCGAAGATACGGGTAACCCTGATACAAAATCCATGGTAACTCTTTCCCATTTCCATTCCGGTATCGTTACTGGCTATAATAATCCCGAAGGCACCTGATGTTAAGCTTTAACTTGCTGACAAATCAAACATTTAGACACAAATTCATAAATATCATGTTTCATTCTCGGCCACCAATATATCTTTTTCAAATCATTGTACATTTTGTTACACCCTAGATGAACATACATAGTACCATTATGAGCTTCGTTCAAAATCTTTTGTACAAGTTCTAAATTCTTTGGTACACATAATCTGCCTTTGAATAACAAACAATCATCAGACCTAATCTAAAATTCTGAGTTGAAAATCAACTCAGATTGTACCCGTTTAGCTTGTAATTCATCATCATTTTGTTTGAGCTTTACAAATCTACTGTAGAAATGTCTATTTAGCTTTTAGCTCAGCTGTGATTGAACCATCTTCAAATAATGATAACTGGGTATTCACTACTCATAAGGAAAACAAATGTTTTCTACTCAGAGCATCAGCAACCACATTAGCTTTTCCTGGATGATAATCAATAACCAAATCATAATATTTTATTAGTTCAAGCCACCTACGCTATCTTTAGTTCAAATCTTTTTGTTTCATCAGATATTTCAAAATTTTATGATCAGTGAATATATGATACTTTTCATCAAACAGATAGTGTTGCCAAATTTTGAATGCAAACACAATGGCTGCCAATTCTAGATCATGTATTGGGTTTTTTTTATATGGTTTTAGCTGTCTAGAAGCATAGGCTATTATTATACCCTTTTGCATCAAGACACAGCCTAAACCATTCAATGATGCATCACTGTAAATTACAAATTCTTTACCCGATTCAGGCTGAACTAGCACTGGTGCTTCAGTCAACAGGGCTTTCAACTGATCAAAACTTTGCTGACATTTGTTGGCCCATTCAAATTTCACATTTTTCTGTAGTAGCTTTGTCATCGGCGAAGCTATCATCGAAAAACCCTTTTACAAATCTCCAATAATATCAACCTAATCCCAAAAAAATTCTGACTTCAGATACATTTTTTTAGTGATTTCCAGTTAACAATAACTGAAATTTTATACGGGTCCACTCTAATATCTTCAGCATATACTATATGTCCTAGAAAACCAACTTCCCGAAGCCAAAATTCACATTTGCAAAATTTAGAATACAACCATTTTTCATGCAGAGTTTGCAGAACAATTCTCAAATGATCAGCATGCTCCTTTTCATCTCAGGAATATACCAGAATATCATCAATGAATACCACCACAAATCTATCTAGATACGGTCTGAAAATTCTATTCATTAAATCCATAAATACCGCAGGTGCATTAGTCAAGCAAAACGGCATCACAAGGAATTCATAATGCCCATACCTAGTTCTGAAGGTTGTTTTTGGCACCTTTCAACTGATCAAACAAATCATCAATGCAAGGTAGTGGATAATTATTCTTGATTGTAACCTTATTGAGCTGTCGGCAATCAATACATAATCTTAACGATCCATCCTTGTTTTTAACAAGAAGAACCGGTGCACCGCAAGGTGAAAAATTGGGTTGAGCAAAACCCCTATCAATCAATTCTTTCAACTGTGCTTTTAACTTTTTTAATCCTGTAGAGGCTATTCTGTAGGGTGCTATAGATATCGGTATTGTCCTCGAAATATGATCTATAGAAAATTAAACTTCCCTGACCGGTGGTAATCCGGGTAACTCTTCTGGAAATACATCAGGATACTCACAAACTGCTGGCACTGATTTAATCTTCGAGTCAGACACTTTAGTATCCAAAACATGGGCAAGATAAGCATCATAACTTTTCTGATATATTTCTATGCTAACATGGCTGATATTACATTAGACAACCCATCCATTTTATCTAATTCAATACAGAGCATTTCACCATTTTGACATTTCAAAACAATATGTTTTTGTTTACAATTTACCATGGCATCATGTTGAGTTAGCCAGTCCATACCCAGAATCACATCAAATTCATCAAATGGTAATAACATCAAATCAGCCAAAAAATAATAACCCCGTATTATTAACGAACAATTCTTACAAATTTTATCCACCATCACATACTAGGCTAAGGGATTTGATACTTTAATCACGAATTCAATGAACTCAACAGGTAAATTTTTATTGAACACTAAATTCATGCAAATATATGAATGTGTTGAACCAGGATCAATCAAATTAGTAATATCAGTGTCAAGAAGAGAAAAAGTACCAGCAATGACGTTTGGTGCCAAGGTATCCTCTCTTATACGAATAGCATATGTTCTTGCTGGTGCTCGTGCTTTAGATTTGACAGTTGAATCTTTTCTTGTACCTCAGTTATCACTCATATTACCAGGGTTACGAGGTGGTCTACCTCTCGAGGCAGGGTTGTTCGGCCTTGAAGTTTGAACAGTATCTTTTTCAATCCTTTCCAGACAATCTTTGAGATAGTGGTCAAGAGAATCACATCTAAAATAGGCTCCTCTTCTCATGCGGCACTCACCAAAATGAAATCTATTACAATGGTTGCATTTAGGTTTGGGATTCCCGACACTTCTAGCACTTACTATTGATTGGGCCAGAGATCTCGGATTAGAGCGTTGAGTAACTCGGTCTATCCCAGAATACCCCACAGATGTGGTAGAACAATCATGATATTTCTTTGATTTCTTTGAAGCTGATGATTGTGAGTTTCCCATAAATCGTTTACTCAAGATTCGGGCTTCCATCACTGCTTGTCTCTTTGCTTTACTCAGTTCTTCAGCTTTATGTGCTCAGTCAACTAGCACAAAAAATTCTTTTAATTTAAGAATCCTGACTAACAATTTTATATCTTTATTTAAACCCTCTTCAAACTGCTTATACATATCAGTCGGGATACACTCTCTGGCATATTTACTTAGTCGGACAAATTCCCGTTCATATTTAGATACTATCATATGCCCCTATTTAAGCTCTAAAAATTCCGTCCGCTTCTGATCAAGGAACCTCTGACTGATATGCTTCTTTTTAAATTTAGTTCGGGAAAATTCCCATGTGACCTTTTCCTCCGGTACAGTAGAAATTAAGGTGTTCCACACTAGTAAGCTGAGTATTTTAACAGAGATACAACACATTTCAAACATTCATCCAGTGAACAAGACAATCCATCAAGAATTCTAATGGTATTTTCTAACCAAAATTTAGTTCTTTCTGGATCATTATCACCTATAGCTCTAAACTCTTCAGCACCATATTTACGGGTTTTATCAACAAGTGGTTTGCCGATTCTAATAAGTTTTGTACTTTGTGGCACATTGGGAACTAATTGAGGAACAGGAGGGGGTAGAAGTTGTTGCACAGCCGAATTTGTTCTTACATATTCTGTACACCACTCATTCATAATTTGAAAGAAGGCTTCTTTAGCCTCTCCTCATCGGCCCTTCGATACGGGCCTTTTACTACTCGAGCCTACTCTCTGCACAAAAGCTTGAGCATTACTTTCAGCTTCTTTAGATTCAGCTCGGTTGAATGACATTACTATATGAAAAACATGTTTTTAAAATGGTCAGGAGATATCACAGTATCACAGGTTATATAATGGCATGTATAGCTAGACTCGTACATGCTATGTTAGTCCGAGAATCGACTAAACTGTAGCTTTAATACCAATAAATGTAACACCCCTAACCCATATCCATCACTGAAACAAGGTTACGGAGCATTACCAGAATTTACAGATCAAATACAGATAATTTATATCATTTAATATTCATATCAGAAGTCAATCATATTCAATCATATTGTCCCTTATGTGAGCCCTCAAAGCCCAAAATGTACATTAGAAACAAGTCGGGACTAAACTAGGAACTCAAAGAATTTTTCGCAAAATTTCAATTTTTTTCTTAGGTGTAGGGGACACACGCCCATGTCCCTGGCCATGTGGGCATTCGATGTAAGGCACACAGTCGTGTCCTAGCCCGTGTTCATACCCGTGTAACTCTCTAACTTGTATCACACAGCCAACCCATACGCCCATGTGCTAGGCCGTGTGAAAATTTTAATTTTCAATAATTAAGTGCAGGGATCACACGGCCTAGACATGGGCGTGTGGTAGGCCGTGTGACACACACAGCTAAGACACACCCCCCGTGTATTTGCCTATGTGAGTAATTCGAAGCAATCTGATTCTCAAATTTTAAGATACAGGGGACACACGACCAAACCACATGCCCATATGCAGACACATTCCTGTGTCACACACAGTGGAGACACATTCCTGTGTCTCTGCCCGTGTGGAAAAAATAAGGCCATTTCCGAGCCTGATTTCTCACCCAACCTAGCATCAACCTATCAAACCAATTTTGTACGATTACAAGTCACAATAAGACCTTCAATTCAAGCCAATTTCAAGTTCAATACATGTCATAACATCCCATTTATCCAAATATATAATCTTACCTAAATGACCATATAAACATATAAATATATTTTACCCATTCATGCAACCATTAATATATTTATATAACTTCCATCATTCAACCATTTCAATACACAAATCAAGCGTGATAAGGCCTTATCTAACTATATCAAAATATGCTTAACACTAGCCATTCCAATAGCTAGTTACAACCAAAACATTATCATGCCAACATTGGCTAATTAGCCTATACATGCCATTATGATCAAAATTAGTTTTCTAGTTGTACCAAAATAAGCCGAGGGATAATGTGATGATACTCTGACCAGCTTCCAACCTTTACAAGCTTTTGAGTACTTAAAACAAAGGAAAATAAAACAGAGTAAGCATTTAATGCTTGGTAAGTTTGTATAACTGGAAATTTAACTTACCATTTATTTCCATTTAAAGTGAACATACAAAATGCATCCAAGAAATTTGGCTAATAGCCTAAACACCCAACTTCATCAAAACATGTTAGTCATTGTAATTCACACAATTGTCGAGAAACATGAATGAGCTCATTGTGTAATAACTTTCATATACATATACTTTTCTTATCATATTTCGATATAACATGTACATTTCCATGAAAAAATCATTTCAAGTTAATTTTAGCCATGTCAGGACTTTGCTCGTTGAATTTATTTGAAATATCGATGGACACACATATAGTACAGTTAAAGTGTACAAAATTGTAATCCGTCAATTCATACTGGGGGTACTCATTAGAGCACATAATCAAGAAGCACAGTCTTGATCCATATAACAGGAAGCTAATGTGATCCATGTAACAGTGAGCTCATGTGAGCCATGTAATAGTAAGCTTGTAACACCCTTTAAGCCGTTTTTGTCGCCATAACAGGGTTACAGAGCATTACAAAAACTTTTAGAACATTTTTAGATAATTCTCGTAGATTACTATTCATTAATCGAGATTATTCATAACGTCTCTTAAATGAACTTTCGAGGCCCAATACGAGCATTAGAATAGAGTCGGGACTTAATTTGGAGCTCTAATAATTTTTCACGAAATTACAACAATTTTCGAAAGTGCAGGGGTCACACGCTCATGTGGTCCAAAGGACACGCCCATGTGACCCTAGGACACGCCTGTGTTGAAGGCTGTGTTCGACCCCATGTAACTCCCTGACTTGTGCAAACAGCCATGCCACACGCCCGTGTGCTAGGTCGTCTAGTTAAGTAATTCAATTCAAAATTAGGTGCAAGTTTTACTTGGCCAAGACACATGCCTATGTTCTAGGCCGTGTAGCACACACGGCTGAGACACACGCCCATGTCTCTGCCCGTGTGCTCAATTATGTGCATTTTGTTTCTCAAAATTAAGGTGCAGGGGACATACGGCCTAACTACACACCCATGTACCTGGTCGTGTGTTACACACGGTCTAGACACACGCCCTTGTATCTACCCGTCTGGACTAAATAAAACAATTTCCTAGCCTCATTTGTCACCCAAATTTACCATTTCCCTACACTAAAAAATACCCAACACATTCCAACCAATTCAATCATTCAAATTAAACAATTTTCATCATTCATCATGGCATACCATTATATGCATACATGCTTACAATCTTACCTTGGTTCAATCCATATATTAGACATAATTTGACCAACTACTTAACATATATTTAACTACTGTAACATAACATTACAAGTATATGAAAACAACCATTACTAGCCATTCCAATGGCTAGATTACAAGCATCATTATCAAGCTACTAATGGTCAAGTTGTCCTATACATGCCATTATACCAAAATGATTTTTTACTAAGTATACCCAAAATAAGCTAGATGATAGTGTGACCATGCTCCAGTGGTCTCCAACCTTCGTGAGGTTCCGAGCACTATAAAACAAGGGAAAATAAAACAGAGTAAGCATTACATCTTAGTAAGTTTGTATAACAGAAACTAAACTTACCAATCCCGTTTATTAAATCTGAGCATACAATATCATATTTTCCATCCATTAGCAAAATTGCCTAAACACATGCATACAATCAAACATGTTAGTCACCAAAATCCTCATACTAATCAAGTAAACATAGATGAGCTCTTCATACAATTTTCCGTCAAGACATCGTTCATTTCATTCCATAATTCTCTTATCATGCTAAGAGGTTTTGTGTCCGTTGAATAATTGAAATTCCGATGGATACTCAAGTAGTACACTCGAGGTGTACGATTCAATAATCCGTCTATTATTATTCAAGGGTACCCATTAGGGTACTTAACCAAGGAACACACTCTTGAGCCACATATCGTATAACAGGATTTCCAGTCCAGGCTAAATCCTTTATATAACGTATGCTCAAAAGAGCTCAATTAGGATTACCAGTTCAGGCTAAACCCTAATCAAAACGTATACTCGAGAGGTATTATATCAGGATTACTCGTCCGAGCTAAATCCTTTCTATAATGAGGTCAATAGGATTTTTTGTCTAAGCTAAATCCCGTCAGCAACAAATGTAGGACCTCATCCATTTCGGGAAAGCACATATATTCATCGAAATTCAATATTCAATCGGGACTTAATCCTATTTCACCATTTCAAGCATGTACTAAATTTTCCATTATAGCATTCAAGCAATGCATTTCAATATAAGTCACATTACATACACAACATTCAATTAACATAATTACATACTCGATTAAGTTACACGAACTTACCTCAACACTTGTTCGCGTATAAAATCTACTAATCCGAAACCTTTTCTTTTCCTCGATCTAACCTCGAATTTGTGTTGTCTGTATCTATATAAATAGCTTTAACAATCAATTTCACATATTTCATATTTATTTGGACTTAATTTACATCCTAGGAAAAATTACCATTTTACCCCTAACTTTTCCATAAATTCCAATTCTGTCCCTAGGCTCAAAAAATGAAACTTATGTAATTTACTCCCTATTCGAAGCCTAACCAAAATCCCAGTACAAAATTTACAGCACATGTACTCATAAAAATTCAAAACTTTTCTTCAATTTCACATGTTTACATTTTAGTCCCTAAATCATGTTTTCATCAAAAATCACTTTGTAAAAGTTGTTTATCTATCAACAACCTTTCATTTAAATTTATAATTTTCAGCATATTGATCCATGACCCAAATTTCATACTTTGATAACTTTTCAAATTAATCCCTCAAATAGATAGATTAGACTATCCCAGTTTCAAAAATATCAAAATTACTAAAAATGGGACAAGGAACCTTACCCAATTAGGCCATGAAAGTTTCTTCTCTCTCTCCCCTTGGGTTTCCATATAATTTTGGGGTTAAATATGACAAAATAATAAGATGATATCTTTTATCATCTTTTTAATTAATTATTTATTTCAATTTCCAATTTAGTCCCTACTCTTTTCTAATTTTTCAATGGATGAGTTACCAAAAATCTACATACTTTTCTTTAATGGTCTAATTACCATATAACGACCTTTAGTTTTGAATTCCATAGTTATTTAATCCTTATAGCTACTAGAATTCAACTTTCATATTTTATGCAATTTAGTCCTTCACGTAATTAAACACTTAATCGATAAAATTTTCGTATCAAAATTTTCACATGACATGACTATCATAATATGGACCATATAATAAAATAAAAATAAACTTTATTTGTGGTCCCAAAACCACTGTTCCGATTTCACTAAAAAATGAGTTGTTACAACTCTCCCCCTTGAGGATTTTCATCCTCGAAAATCTTACCAGTAAAAAGATTCGAATATTGCTTTTTCATAGTATCCTCCGGTTCCCATGTAGCTTCTTCAATACCATGTCGTTGCCAAAGAACTTTTACTAACGCTACCTTCTTATTTCTTAACTCTTTTGTTTCTCGAGTTAAGATTTTGATTGGATTTTCACTATATGTCATATCAGGTTGAATCTCTACCTCTGTCGGAGAGATAACATGTGAGGGATCAGATCGATACCATCGTAGCATGGACACATGAAAAACATTATGAATTCGATCAAGTTCTGGTGGTAAAGCTAACCGATATGTAGCCGGTCTAAATCTTTCTATAATCTCATATGGTCCAATGAACCGTGGACTTAGTCTCCCTTTACGACCAAATCGTAGAACTTTCTTCTAAGGCGATACTTTCAAGAATACTTTGTCACTGACTTGAAATTCTATTTCTTTTCGTTTCAAATCAGCATAGGACTTTTGACGATCAGAGGCTGCTTCTAAACTGTCTCGAATTACTTTCACCTTTTCCTCGACCTCTCAGACCAAGTCAACTTCGTGTAACTTTTTCTCACTGAGTTCTGTCCAATGCAATGGAGTTCTACATTTGTGACCATACAAAGCTTCATACAGTGCCATTTTAATACTAGACTGATAACTGTTATTATAAGAAAATTTAACTAAAGGCAAATATTTTTCCCAGTTACCTTCAAACTTGAGTATATAACACTGAAGCATATCTTCCCGAATCTGTATAACATGTTCAGATTGACCATCTGTCTGGGGATGAAATGCAGTACTAAAGTGTAACTGAGTACCCAGAGCTTCTTGCAATTTGCTCCGTGCAATCTAACAATCTTAAAAAGATATAATCCAGCCAATCTGTCCAAGGAATAATCTATACGTACTGGAATAAAGTATGCAGACTTTGTTAATCGATCAACAATTACCCAAATGACATCTTTCTTTGGTAATCCTGATACAAAATCGATAGTAATTCTTTCCTATTTCCATTCTGGTATAGTAACTTGCTGTAATAGTTCAGAAGGCAACTGATGTTCAGCTTTTACTTGCTGACATATCAAACACTTAGATACAAAATTAGAAATATCTCGTTTCATTCCTGGCCACCAGTACATGTTTTTCAGATCATTATACATTTTAATACTACCAGGATGAATACACATGTTACCATTATGAGCTTCATTTATAATCTTCTGTACTAGTTCTAAAATTTTCAGTACACATACTTTGCCTCTGAACAACTAACAATCATTAGTCCCGAGCTCAAATTCTGAGTTAGGAGTCAATTCATTGGGTACTCGTTTTGCTTGCAACTTACTATCATTTTTCTAAACTTTAAAGATCTATTGCAAAAATGTTGGTCTAGTTTTTAACTCAGCTATGATTAAACCATCATCAGACAATAACAATTGAGTATTCATTGCTCGTAAAGTATACAGAGATTTTCTGCTCAGAGCATCTGCCACTACATTGGCTTTTCCCGGATGATAGTTAATGGCAAGGTCATAATCTTTCAGTAATTCAAGCCATCTATGTTGTCTCATATTCAAATCTTTCTGTGACATCAAATATTTCAGACTTTTATGATCAATGAATATGTGACATTGTCACCAAATAAGTAATGCCGCCAGATTTTCAATGCCAACACTATGGTTGCCAATTCAAGATCATGTGTCGGGTAGTTTCTTTCATGTGGTTTTAGTTTTCTTGAAGCATAGGCTACTACTTTACCTTCTTGCATTAAAACACAGCCTAAACCATTTAAGGATACATCACTGTAAATTATAAATTCCTTACTCGATTTAGACTGAATTAACACTAGTATTTCTGTCAATAAAGCTTTTAATTTGTCAAAAATCTGCTGGAATTTATCAGTCCACTCAACTTTCACAACTTTCTATTGTAAACGAGTCATGGGAGAAGCTATCATTGAAAAAAATTTTACAGACCTCTGATAATAACTAGCTAGTCTCAGAAAACTTCAAACTTCAGACACATTCTTCGGTGGCTTCCAATTAACAATGGCTGAAATTTTATTCGGGTCTACCCTGACACCTTCAACAGATACTATATGCCCAAGAAAGCTAACTTCCCATATTCAAAATTCACATTTACTGAATTTGGCATACAATTGTTTCTCTCGCATAGTTTGCAACACAATTCTCAAATGCTCAGCATGTTCATTTTCATCTCGAGAATAAACCAAAATATCATTTATAAATACCACCACAAACCTATCCAAATACGGGTTGAAAATTCTATTCATCAGATCCATATACACTACAGGTGCATTTTTCAAGCCGAATAGCATCACAAGAAACTCATAGTGTCCATACCTAGTTCTAAAAGCTGTCTTTGGCACATCTGAATCTTTTACCCATAGTTGATAGTAACCAGAACGGAGATCAATCTTCGAAAATACACTGGAACATTTTAACTAGCCAAAAAGGTCATCAATAAGAGGTAATGGATACTTGTTCTTTATTGTAACTTTGTTGAGTCACCTGTAATCAATGCACAGCCTCAATGATCCATCTTTTTTTTTACAAATAGAACCAGCGCACCCTAAGGTGAGAAACTAGGTCGAGCAAAACCTCTGTCAATAACTCTTGCAACTGTACTTTCAGCTCTTTCAATTCAGTAGGAGCCACTCTGTAAGGTGCTATGGATATAGGTGTTGTACCCGGAACAAGATCTATAAAGAATTCCACTTCTCTATCTAGTGGTAAACCGGTAATTCTTTTGGGAATACATCAAGAAATTCACATACAATCGGCACTGATTGAATCTTTGACTCAGATACTTTAGTATCCAACACATATACAAGGTAAGCATCATAACCTTTTCGGACATTTTCCTGTGCTGATATTGTTGAAATCACATTAGGTAATCCATCCAGTTTATCAGATTTAACATGAAATAATTCGCCACTCTCACATTTCAATACAATATATTTTTGCTTACAATTCACCACTGCATCATATTGGGTTAACCAATCCATTCCCAAAATCACATCAAATTCATCAAATGGCAATAACATCAAGTCAGATGAAAAGCAATAACCTTTTACCATCAACAGATAGTTTTTACAAACTTTATCTACCATAAAACACCGGCCCAATTGGTTTGAGACTTTAACCACAAATTCAGTGAATTCAATAGGTAAATTCTTAATAGTCACTAAGTTCGTACATATGTATGAATATGTGGAACCAGGATCAATCAATGCAGTAATATCAGTATCAAGTAGAGAAAATGTACCAATAATGACGTCTGGTGTAGAGGCATCCTCCCTAGCACGAATAGCATATGTTCTTACAGGTGCTCGTGCCTCAGATCTAACTGTTGTATCCCTGGTAGTACCTCGACTACCACTAACATTGCTGGGATGACGGGGTGGTTTCCCCTCAAAACAGGATTACTAGGCTTTGGAGCTGGTTCTATCTCTTTTTCAACCCTTTCTAGACAATCTTTGAGAAAATTATCAAGTGAACCACATCTAAAAAAAGCTCCACTTCTAGACTGAGATTTCTCATAATAAAATTTGTTAGAAGTAAATGATTATGACTTACTCATAATTTTTTTCCAGAAACTCGAGCCTCTCTTTCAGCTTGTTTCGTTTATTAATTCCTCAGCTTTGTGTGTTCGAACGACAAACACCATAAATTCCCTTATTTCGAGAATTTCAATCAATAACTTGATATCTTCATTGAAACCCTCCTCAGAGCGTTTACACATCTCAACCTCGGTTAGAACCTATTCTTTGACATATTTTCTCAAACCGAACAAATTCTCGTTCATACTCAGACACAGTCATATTTCCCTACTTAAGTCCTAAAAATTCCTTTATTTTCTGATCCACGAGTCTCTGACTAACATATTTCTTTCTGAATTCAGCCTGGAAGAATTCCCATGTAACGTTCTCTCTCGGTACAACTGAATTTATGGTATTCCACCAAAGATAAGTTGTATCTTTTAGTAGAGATACTGCACATTTTAGACATAGGCAAGTGTACAGGATAATTCATCAAAAACCTGGACAGTATTTTCTAGCTAAAACTTAGCCTTTTTTCGGGATCATCATCTGCATAGCTCCAAATTCTTCCACCTCATGCTTGTGATTTTATCTACTAGAGGCTTTCCAATTCTAACAAGTTCAGCACCCTGTGGTACCTCAAGAACCGGTTGAGGAGCAAATGGGAGAGGTCGTTGTACAATGGGGTTTGTTCTTAAGTACTCGGTAAACAACTCATTCATCAATTGAAAGAAGGCATGTTTTGCCTCCTCACCTCGGCCCTCAGACACGGGCCTTTCACTACCAGACCTAGACGTAACTTTTTGAACTGAAGCTGAAGCATTGCTCTCAACTTCCTTGGATTCAGCTCTAGCTTAGTTGGATGACATTACTACATGAAAAACACATTTAAAATGATCAGGAGTCATCACACTATCACAAATTATATAAATGTAACACCCCTTAACCCATATCTGCCAAAACAGGGTTATGGAGCCTTAGCAAAACTTTTAGAACATTTTTAAATAATTCTCATAGATTACTATTCATTAACCGAGATTATTCATAACGTGCTTTAAATGAACCCTCGAGGCCAATACGAGCATTAGAATCAAGTTGGGACTTAATTTGGAACTTTAAGAATATTTCGTGAAATTATAAAAAAATTTTAAGGTGCAAGGCTCACACACCCGTGTGGTCTAAGGGACACACCCATGTGACCCTGCGACACACCCGTGTTGTAGGCTGTGTCAGACCCTATGTAACTCTTTAACTTGTGCACACAGCCATGCCACACGTTCGTTTGCTAGGCCGTGTGGTTAATTAATTCAATTCGAAATTAGGTACAAGTTTTACACGGCCAAGACACACGTCCGTGTTCTAGGCTATGTAGCACACGCGACTGAGACACACACTCGTGTGCTCAATTCTGAGCATTCTGTTGTCAGGGGACACACGGCCTAACTACATGCCCATGTACCTGGCCGTGTGTCACACATGGTCTAGACACATGCCCATGTGTTTGACTGTCTGGACAAAATAAAGCCATTTTCTAGCCTCATTTATTACCCAAATTTACCATTTCCCTGCATTAAAACATACCAAACACATTCCAACCAATTCAAGCATTCAAATTAAACAAATTCCATCATTCATCATGGCATACCATTATATGCATACATTCTTACAATCTTACCTTGGTTCAATGCATATATTAGACACAATTTGATCAACTACTTAACATATATTTAACTACCATAACATAACATTACAAGTATATAAAAACAACCATTACTGGTCATTCCAATGGCTAGATTACAAGCAACATTATCAAGCCACTTGTAACATCCTGATTTTCAGATTTATTCGCGGTTTTCAATATTTTGTAAAGATTTTAAAATTTTGTATTTGGATGTGAAATTAATATTTTGAGTAGGTAAATGGGCTTATAGAAGGCCCATGTGTTGGCCAAAACCCGGTTGAATTTTTGAATTTTTGGACTTAGGAGTTAAGGGTTCTGGCTAGGTGGTCCTTGTATAGAGTTATGGGTAAATTGCATCACAAAAAGAGCCTTAGTAAAGTGGCAAGGGTGACGCCACTAGGCTCCTAAAAAGTTGGCGTGTGGAGCATTGGGGAAGGCATGGGATCGATTCCCTGTGTTGACAAATAGATGCATTTATTTTTAAGTGCAGGAGGGGTAGTGTTGGAGTCCAGGTGGAGTCTGCTAAAGGAGAGTTTGAATTTATCCAAACGCTTGGATTAAGGAGTGATAAGGGGAGAGATTTAAGGGATTTGGAGAGAGGCAAAGAGTTGGCCGAATTAGGGGAATTAGAAAGGGGATTTCGGCAGTGGGGTATTAGGTTAGTATTTCGGCACTTAGGGTATTGAGTGGTGCCCTTTTCTTCTGCTTAAACACCTTAGGGTTGTTCTTTTCTCTCTTTTTCCTCTCTAGCCGAAACCATCATTCTCTCTACTCTTCTTTCTTCATTTTTTCTTCTTCAAAACCGTTCATCAAACCTGCTGTTCATCAACACTTGTGCCGAAACCACAAAAACCGAAACCCTAAAAAAATACATTAGTTGTGCCGATTTTTTCCAAGCCAAATCCTTCGATATTTTTGTGCCTAATAAACGAAAATCATCTTTCCTAAACCCTAGATACCTGTCGGCAATTCTACATCAAGGATATAGCCCCACATTGTCATCTCTTTCATCACCCAAAAGCCGAAAAACCATAGATTTGGGGGCTTATAGCCGAAACTTCAAAACTCCGGGAGTCAAGTTCTATCGTCGTTTGAAAGATAAATCTGCACCAGATAGCGTGGAGATCAAAAAGGAGTAAGGGGTAAGTGTTCATCATCTCAGATCTGGTCCTATTTTACAAAGTTAGGAAAAGCTGAAGTCCCTAAAATCTAGCGAGGCTGTCGATTTGGGCATGTGGCTCTAAGGGTTTTTAACTGACATTTTCTGTCAATGATTAGTGTCTTCTTAAGTGTTGGATTGAAGGCGTGGGTTGTTGGAGCAATCGGATTCGGAGCTAGCTATCGATTTTGGCAAAAATGTAAGGTTTCAAAGGCTTTTAGGGACATGGTTTGAGCATGGATGAGTAAGTTTTGGGGTTTAGTGATTATGGTTTGTAAATAAGAACTATGCTAATCAATTGTAGGACATCGAAAAAGATCTCAGTAGCAGTCGTCGCGAATTAGGTGTGTACCGAACACCCTTTCTTAGTTCAATTCGGCAAAAGCCGAAATGCCGAAATTTCAGCATTTCATGGGCTTGTGAGTATGCGAATGCTCTCAAGACGTAGAGTAATTGTTAGATCTGGCACCATAAGGTGGTAAGTAAGTTTGTGTGACGTCTTAACGTACTTCGAAAAAAGAGGGCCTTGATGGGCCAAAATTGGGCCCAATGGGCTTACGGACCAATATGGGTAAGAGATGGGCAAATTAGCCTGTTAGTTAGATGGTGGAACCAAATTGCATAAAACTATTGAAAATTACTGAAGTAGCTTGTGTAGTTGCTAAGTTACGAGAATTACCCCTAAAGAGTAAAATTACCGATATACCCCTAGGGTTTAAATTGGCTAAACTGCATGATTGATTAATATTGTATTTTACATGATATGCTTTTATTAATATCTGTTGCATGGGATTGGGGTATTGATGGAGGAAGTATTGAAAGTGGTTCATCCACGTACTGGAGGCTTTGCCTCAACTTACTGATATTTGAGCAGCGTTGCTGCAACTGTGGAGTGTAGGGCTGGGTGGGTTGAGATATTCCCCACATAGAGTGTAGGGCTGGTACGGGGGCAGTGTAGCGGTTGGTGGGTTGAGTAGTCTCCCCAGATGGGTTTGCATGCATTACTACTATTGTTACCTATGTTACTGAACTGGGCCTATAGGCCACACTGTTATGTAAAAAGGGGCTAAGGCCTTGCTACTGTATTCTGAAAAGGGCTTCAGTCCACTATGTACTGTTATCTGAATAGGGCTTAGGCTCAATGGGCTCGAGTTGATTTGGGCTTTGGATGGGTTTCTGTATGCACTGAGTTTTCCAAACTCACCCCTTCCTCTTCCATCCTTGCAGGTGAGCCCTAGTTGGTGGACTTGGAGCTGGGCGGGATTCAGAGTGGCCATGAAGATTGATTTCCGGATTTAATAAGTTTAGCATTTAATTTGGATTATTTTATTATGCTTAAAGTTGTAATAAGGCCGCTCTTTTTAATTAATTTTATTTTGGGGATTATTAAACTGGTTAGCACTAGGGTTCGTTTTATAAAAACTACTTGTTTTTAAAAGATCACGATGACGCGCAAAGTTTCCGCAAAGTAAATTTTTTTCCAAGAAAATAAACATTTTAAGCAGACTTAAACTTGTTTTAATGTTCGTAGACACGTAACCTGCTTAAAGTGTGGCAATGGATGTGTGCGTGTCTAGGATTGGATCCGGGAAGAGCTTGGTACTTAAGCGGTCCTATAAGACTCACCTCCTCTTTTCTGGCTTCCTACCTGGTGTATAGCTTCCATTCACTTTAACTTAAAACAAGAACAGATTTTTGCTAAACTCTAAACAAAGAATTTAGATAAACACATGTTTTTGAAACATCTCCATGTGACATACTAAATTCAGCTGTAACGTCTGGGCCGAGTTTGGGGTGTTACATTTAGTGGTATCAGAGCCAGGTTGCAATAACTCGGCTGCGGATCGGGTCCGAAAATCTTTTCAAAAAAATATTTTTAAATGGACTGATAAGGAAGTGGCACACTGAATCCCCGGCACCAAGTCTGTAAGTGTTCTTTTTCTGCTTTAAATATTTATATGGAACTGGACTGGAAATAATACTGTAGATAGTACTGAGCCTTAGAGATAGTGCTATTGATAATGTAGTATTAGGGCTACAAAACTGGGACCGTAGCTAAATTGTGATTGCGCGAAAATAACTCTGAAACTCTATCTGTTCATAAGGCATTCTGTAATAAACAGTGAAACCAGTAAACTAATGTCATAAAATTCGTAATCAGATAAATCGTTATGAGTACAAGGGCTACTCAGGGAAGAGGCCGTGGTCGAGGCCGAGGTAGCACTCAAGCTGGATCTGCATCATCTGAACACATACCAGCTGGCGAGGCACGTCCACCACCGATTAATGAAAATGGGCCGTTTGACCGGGCCGTAGGGGATGAAGCTTTGTCTCAGGCCATGTTGAGGGTTTTGGAAAGGGTGGCTGGAGCTAACATCGGGCCCATGAATAGGGGGTCCATTTCTGAAAGACTTCGGGCCAACGGAGCTGAGATTTTTAGAAGCATATCTGGAGTGGCCTCAAATGTGGCTGAGTACTGGTTGGAAGCCACAGAGCGGATCATGGATGACCTAGACTGCTCAATAGAACAGAAGTTGAAAGGGGCGGTGTCGTTGCTGCGGGATGAAGCGTATCAGTGGTGGATTACTGTGAGAGAGGGTACCCCAGCTGAGAGGGTAACATGGGAGCTGTTCAAACAGACCTTTAAGGCAAAATATGTTGGAGCTAGCTATTTGGATGCACGCAGAAAGGAGTTCTTGAATCTGACTCAGGGAAATAAGACCATTGCTGAATATGAGGCGGAGTTTCTACGATTGAGTCGGTATGCTAATGGCATCGTTTCCACCGAATACGAGCGCAGCATTCGTTTTGAGGATGGCCTCAGAGATGAGTTAAGGGTGCTCATAGCTCCGCAGAGAGAGCGAGATTTCGCTGCACTGGTAGAGAAGGCTAAGATAGCTGAGGAGGTGAAGCAAACCGAACAGAAGAATCGTGATAAGGATCGAAATCGGTTCAGGAGGGATGCTGGACCAGCGGGTGCTGCAAATCGAAATGTTAAGAGAGCTAGGATGGAGGAACCGGTTCGAGCAGTTCCGGTGAACACAGGTAGGCCGTAGGCTTGTGGGGATTGCTGCAGAATGCATCAAGGAGAGTGCTAGAAACGTTCTGGGGCTTGTCTTCGTTGTGGGTCTAAGGAGCATAGGATTAAGGATTGTCCTAGGAGGGCCACTCAGGCTCAGGGGGCCGAACGAGGGGCTGAGCGACCGGCTCAACCTGTAAGGGATGGACCGCCACTGCCAAGAGGTCGTGGACAAGGTTGCGGTGGTAATGGCCGTGGACGTGGGGCACCCGGCAGGGGTATTGGTAACACGGATGCTCGTCAGCCAGCTTTGGTGTATGCTACTCGTCGCTACGAGGAGGGTGACGCACCTGATGTCATAACTGGTACGTTTTTTATATATGGTGTACCTTATACTGCTCTGATTGATGTGGGATCAACCCATTCATATGTGGCATATAACATTTCTGGGGCACTGGGTGTGCACTTCGAGGAGACTGTGTGTGGGGTGTTTGTGATAAGTCCTTTAGGTCATTCGATTAAGGTAGAGAAACTCTTCAAGGAGGTGCCTCTGGAGATTCAAGGCGGGGTTTTCTGTGGGGATTTGATGGAGTTACCGCTTGAAGAATTCAATTTGATACTAGGGATGGATTGGTTGACCAAGCATAAGGTAACTTTGGATTGTGCAGCTAAGAGGATGGTGTTAAGGACTGTCAATGATGAAGAGGTAATGATTATTAGAGAATGGAAGGATTACTTATCCACTGTAGTATCGGTGTTGAGGGTTGAGAAACTGATGCGCAAGGGGTGCGAGGCATATCTGGCTTTGGTAAGTCAAGCTGAAACTGAGGATCTGACTGTGGAGACCATTAGAACTGTAAGGGAATTCCGGGATGTTTTTCCGGAAGAGCTTCCTGGATTACCTCCGAATCGGGAAGTTGAGTTTGGAATCGATTTGTTGCCTGGAACAACTCCAGTAACTATTGTACCCTATAGGATGGCACCAAAGGAGTTAGTGGAACTGAAGGCTCAAATTCAAGAGTTGTTAGATAGAGGCTTCATTAGGCCTAGTGTGTCTTCTTGGGGAGCACCGGTCCTGTTTGTGAAGAAAAAGGACGAAACGATGCGCATGTGCATCGATTATCGCCAGTTGAACAAACTGACGATTAAGAATAAGTATCCACTACCAAGGATTGATGATCTGTTCGATCAACTGAGGGGAGCTTCGGTATTCTCCAAAATCGATCTTCGTTCTGGATACCATCAGCTAAGGGTAAAAGAAGGGGATATTCATAAGACAGCATTCCGAGCTCGATATGGACATTATGAGTTTGTGGTCATGCCGTTTGGGCTGACGAACGCACCTGCAGCTTTTATGGATCTGATGAATCGACTATTCCAACCTTACTTGGATCGGTTCGTAGTTGTCTTTATCGACGATATCCTGGTATACTCTGAAACAGAGGCGAAGCGTGATGAGCATCTCTGTATTGTGCTGCAAATGTTAAGGGAAAAGGAGCTCTATGCGAAATTCAGCAAGTGTGAATTCTGGTTGAGGGAGGTAACCTTCCTAGGGCACGTGGTCTCTGCCGAGGGAATTAAGGTGGATCCTCGTAAAATTGAAGCAATTCTGGAATGGAAGCCACCTAGGTCAGTATCGGAAATTTGGAGTTTCCTAGGGTTGGCAGGTTACTACAGAAGGTTTGTGGAGGGTTTCTCGGTGATGGCGGCACCCTTGACAAAACTCATAAGGAAAGGAGTACCATTTGTCTGGACCGAGAAACAGTAAAAAGCTTTTGATCGGTTGAAAAAGGTATTGACTGAAGCGCCACTGTTGATTCAACCGGTGTCCGAGAAGGACTTTACTGTATACAGCGATGCATCGCATATGGGGTTAGGTTGCGTACTTATGCAAGAGGGCAAGGTGGTCGCTTATGCATCGCGACAGCTTAAGGCTCATGAGGTGAATTACCCTACGCATGATTTGGAGCTAGCAGCGGTGATTTTTGCGTTAAAAATTTGGAGACACTACTTATATGGGGAAAAGTGCATCATTTACACAGATCATCAGAGCCTAAAGTATTTGTTGACTCAGAAGGAGTTGAACCTTAGGCACCGAAGATGGGTGGAGTTGCTTAAAGACTACGATTGTTCGATAGAGGACCACCTAGGAAAGGCTAATGTGGTGGCGGATGCGTTGAGTCGAAGGGTTGTTACTAATTTGAGAGCCTTGTTCGCACGATTAAGTCTGTACGACGATGGAAGCTTGTTGGCAGAACTGCAAGTAAGGCCTACTTGGACTGAGCAGATTAAGGAAAAACAGTTGAAGGACGATTCATTAGCTCTTCGGTTCCAGCAAGTTAAGAATGGTGAAAATGAGGATTTTGGGTTGAACACTGAAGGAGTTCTGTACTTTCGTGGAAGGGTTTGTATTCCAAAGGACCCTGAATTGAGGCAGTTAATTCTAAAAGAGGCTCATGGTGGACTCTGTGCCATGCATCCTGGGGGAATAAGTTATATCGAGACTTGCGAGAGGTGTACTGGTGGCCCGGATTAAAACGAGAGGTGACTGAATTTGTTGGGAAATGTCTGATGTGCCAGCAGGTTAAGGCTGAGCACCAATTGCCTTCGGGATTACTGCAACCTGTGAAAATTCCGCTATGGAAGTGGGAAAGAGTAACAATGGACTTTGTGAGTGGGTTACCTTTGACACCCACCAAGAAAGATTCGGTGTGGGTGGTTGTGGATAGGTTAACAAAATCTGCTCATTTCATACCTGTTCGTACTGACTACTCACTGCAAAAGTTGGCCAAGTTATATGTGGCGGAGGTAGTGCGACTGCATGGGGTGCCAGTGTCGATAATTTCTGATCGAGACCCTAGGTTTACATCTCAGTTTTGGCGGAAGTTGCAGGAAGCGTTGGGTACACGATTGGATTTTAGCACCGCTTTTCACCCACAGACAGATGGAAAGTCAGAAAGGGTTATTCAGGTTCTGGAAGATATGTTGAGAGGTTGTATCATTGATTTTCGTGGAAGTTGGGAGGACTACTTGCCATTGGCGGAGTTTGCTTACAATAACAGCTATCAAGCAAGTATTCAGATGGCACCATATGAAGCGCTCTATGGGCGAAGATGTCGTACGCCGACGTGTTGGACAGAGTTGGGTGAACGACGAGTGCTTGGGCCGGAATTGGTGGCAGACACTGAAAGCAAGGTTAGGCTGATAAGGGATCGGTTAAAGGAGGCATCCGATAGATAGAAGTCGTATGCGGATCTGAAGCGCAAAGAGATTGAGTTCGCTGTTGGGGATATGGTTTTCTTGAAGGTTTCCCCTTGGAAGAAAATTTTGAGATTTGGTAAGAAGGGTAAGTTAAGCCCACGGTTTATTGGGCCTTACCGAATTGTTAAGTGGGTTGGACCAGTGGCTTATCAGCTAGAGTTACCACCAGAACTGCATCATATCCATGACGTTTTTCATGTATCCATGCTGAGGCGGTATCGATCTGACCCAACTCACATAATACCAGTTGCGAAAATCGAGGTACAGTCAGATTTAACTTTCGAGGAAGAACCTGTGCAAATACTTGATCGTGACGTCAAGGTGTTGAGAAGGAAATCAGTTCCACTAGTGAAAGTTCTTTGGAAGAACCATGGCAAAGAAGAAGCTACTTGGGAGACTGAGGAGGCTATGCGTCAACAGTACCCTTAACTATTCTAATAAGGTAAAATTTCGAGGTCGAAATTTCTTTAAGGAGGGTAGAGTTGTAACATCCTGATTTTTGGATTTATTCGCGGTTTTCAATATTTTGTAAAGATTTTAAAATTTTGTATTTGGATGTGAAATTAATATTTTGAGTAGGTAAATGGGCTTATAGAAGGCCCATGTGTTGGCCAAAACCCGGTTGAATTTTTGAATTTTTGAACTTAGGAGTTAGGGGTTCTGGCTAGGTGGTTGTAACAGCCCAAAATTTACCCTAGTCGGGAAGTGGTTTCAGGACCGCTAAACCGAGTCACCGAAATGTTTGAATGTGATAATTATTGTCTAGAATATGTAATTATGAATGTGTGAAAATTTCAAGCTTCGATTTAGTCGAGTTCATGTGAATTTAGTCAATAGGACTTATGCGAGAAAATTTTAAAATGTGATAGGTCAATGCGTAAGGACCTATTAGTGCATGTGGAAAAAGGGGGGACTTGCATGTCAAATTCCCCCCCCCCCCCTTTAGTAGTGGCCGGCCATGACAAATAAGGTGGACAAGGTGTGATGGGCAAAACATGTCATAGACATGTTTTGTTAGTGCATCATGGGATGAATAACAAAATAAAAAGTTAATAATAAAGAAATGGAAAAAAGAATGATGAAAGGAAAAAAAAAGGGATCATCATTCATGTTCTTGCTAGCCGAATCTAAAGAAGAAAGAAAAATTGTTCATCTTTTATCATCCTTGGCCGAAAATGCTAAGAAGAAGGGGGAAGGGGAAGCAAGACACTCGGCCACTCCTTCTAGTCTTGAATAAGGTATGTAATGCATGGTAGCTTTTGGAAATTGTTGAATGTATTAAGCTAGTTACTAAGTCCCTTACTTAGCCCATGTTCAAATCTTGAATATTGTTGGTAACATGAGCAATCGGTCATCTTAAGTCACTATTAAGGTAAGGAAGTTTGTACTAGCTTTTGAAATTTTAGTTAATATTGAGTGAGTTATCAAGTGATTTTTGTAAACCATGTTGAAATTTCGATTTTGGGGGTAAGTATGGTTTTCGGCTATAAGAGATTAATAAGGGTGATGATTGTGTTACATGCTAAACTTAGATGAAATTGTGTGATTAGATAAATTAAAAGTAATAGTATAGTTGATGAATATATATAGATATACATATTCGGCCATCACTTAGGAGCTTATGTGATGTTGAGTTTAAGCTTTGCATATTCGGCTATATGTATATATACATATATATGTAAGCCCATTCGTGATATTACCTTAGGACTATGTATATATAACCGACAAAAAAATGGGGAAAACTAGCAAAGGTGAAGGCCGAATGAACTATAGGAGGTGTGGATGACTTTTATGCATGTGGGTGTGTGTGTATGCCATTTAGTTGGTGACATTCGGCATTTCTTAATTAACATTAGAGATGAGTGAATGAAATCGGCATGTGTGTTTGTGAAAATGCCGAATGTGAATTTGGATAATATTGAGTAATGTATGTGCTTTAAAATGATGGAATGGAGTGGATGCTTTAAATGTGTTATGAACAATTATAAGTTAAATTAAGGTTTGCTAAATTACCATTGTCATTGCCGAATATACAAACATACACATGCATGTGTAATTGAAGTATGAATGTTTGGCAAGATGGTTAAACTAGTTAATTTATCGATTTAGCTCGAGAAGCTAAAGGTGGAGAGGCAAGCAAGGGCAAAGAAAAGATCATCGAGTAACCGAGTTGGAACCGTCTTACCCAAGACAAAGTAAGTCATCAAGCATATATTTTGTATTGATCTAAATAGACATAATGTCTATGTAATCATGCTGAATGGAATGATAAATTTATATACATGTATGTATGTGGTGATGAAAGTGTTGAATGAAGAGAAAAGAGGTGAGATGTATTGAGTTGTTGACCTCGGCACTAAGAGTGCGGGTATAAACATTTATGATCATGAGATTGGCGCTAAGTGTGCGGGTTTAAATTGTACAGCACTAAGTGTGCGAGCTTGATTATGTAGCACTAAGTGTGCGAATTTGATTATGTAGCACTAAGTGTGCGAGTTTGATTATATAGCACTAAGTGTGCGAGTTGATTATATAGCACTGAGTGTGCGGACTTAATATATACGTTTGAATCATTATGGACACTAAGTGTGCGACATTATTAAGTCGATCACGGACAGCGGATCGGGTAAGTACCTTGAGTTCATGGCCAATAGGCGCTATGTTTATAATTGGAGTGGAGCTTGGTAAGTTGAAACCTATGTGACAATTATAATTGAAGTCACGTACATAAGATTTATTGTGGAATAGGTGAAAGGCCGTTTAGTTGTATGATTGTAACGAAAATAAAATGATGTATGAAAATGCCTCAAATATCCTATTGATGAGTATATGGAATGTGAATGCATGATTTGGTATGAGATTGAACCGATGGGTCTGAGAAACTATGGCATGGTTCGGTATGGATGGAGTAACTAGCCTCGTTCCATTTTGTTTCCTATTGTGATAATGTTATTAATGGATGGTAGTGCATCGCTTATGACTTACTGAGTTATATACTCACTCGGTGTTTCCTTGTCACCTATTTTAGGTTTCTTGGACTCGACTCTTTTTGCGTGATCGGGCCGTCATTGGAGTCATCACACCGGCTAGCAACCTTTGGTATTTTCTTCTTAGTTGGTCTAAGAGAACATTTCGGCATGTATAGGCTAATATGTTTTGTTGAAATTTGGTATGTAAACTTTTAGCCATGCGAAAATGGCATAAATGTTCGGTTGGGTTTGGTTTCATAACGTTAGGTCGTAAATCTTGATAATTCGACCTTTTTATGCCATATGTCATGGTTGATTATTTTGGTGTTAAAATTCATGATATGGCAATAGTGTAGTAGGGGGATGTTTGACAATGATTAGCCTTTGGCATGGCTAGTCATGATCATAATTTGTGATATGTATGACGAATCACTAGTTAGATCAAGGAGAAATCACGAAATGGGCATAGTTGCTTTCATAACAGATGCTGGCAGCAGCAGTGACGTGAGATTGAAAAATCACTAAAAATAGTAGGAGTGGGATTAATTGATGAATAAATTATTTATTCGAATCTCGATGAGTCTATTTTCATATAGAAGCAACGAAAAGATCATATGGACAGTATGTTAAGAGATATTCAGGTTCTCGTGAGACAGGGCCAGAACGGTTTCTGGATTCCCTGTTCCGACTTTGAAAATTCATTATAAATTAACCAGAGATAATTAGGAGTCATACCATATATGGATAGATTCCTCTCTGAGTCTAGTTTCTATAGAAACAAACGGCATCAGTATTGAAGCTCTGTGCAGGGAGATATCCGGGTAGTAATGCGCAAAGGTCAGTGTAGTCGATCCCTGTAACATGGGAGACTTTGACTAATAAACTGTACTAATTGGCCCGACCAAAAATTCTAGAAAAAAATATGTCGATGGGAATATGAGTCTAGTTTCAGGGAAAAATCACGAAACTGATTTTTGAGTTGTGAAACTCAGGATATGATTTTTAAAGCGACTAGTACGCAGATTGGTAGTGTCTGAGAAATATTTTTATAAAGGGTTTAAAGTCTACTAACACCTCGTGTTCGACTCCGGTGTCGGTCTCGGGTTCGGGGTGTTACAGTGGTCCTTGTATAGAGTTATGGGTAAATTGCATCACAAAAAGAGCCTTAGTAAAGTGGCATGGGTGATGCCACTAGGCTCCTAAAAAGGTGGCGTGTCGCGCATTAGGGAAGGCATGGGATCGATTCCCTGTGTTGACAAATAGATGTATTTATTTTTAAGTGCAGGAGGGGTAGTGTTGGAGTCCAGGTGGAGTCTGCTAAAGGAGAGTTTGAATCTGTCCAAACGCTTGGATTAAGGAGTGATAAGGGGAGAGATTTAAGGGATTTGGAGAGAGGCTAAGAGTTGGCCGAATTAGGGGAATTAGAAAGGGGATTTCGGCAGAGGGGTATTAGGTTAGTATTTCGGCACTTAGGGTATTGAGTGGTGCCGTTTTCTTCTGCTTAAACACCTTAGGGTTGTTCTTTTCTCTCTTTTTCCTCTCTAGCCGAAACCATCATTCTCTCTATTCTTCTTTCTTCATTCTTTCTTCTTCAAAACTGTTCATCAAACCTGCTGTTCATCAACACATGTGCCGAAACCACAAAAGTCGAAACCCCAAAAAAATACATTAGTTGTGCCGATTTCTTCCAAGCCAAATCCTTCGATATTTTTGTGCCTAATAAACGACAATCATCTTTTCTAAACCCTAGATACCTGTCGGCAATTCTACATCAAGGATATAGCCCCACATTGTCATCTCCTTCATCACCCAAAAGCCGAAAAACCATAGATTTGGGGGCTTATAGCCGAAACTTCAAAACTCCGGGAGTCGAGTTCTACCGTCGTTTGAAAGATAAATCTGCACCAGATTGCGTGGAGATCAAAAAGGAGTAAGGGGTAAGTGTTCATCATCTCAGATCTGGTCCTATTTTACAAAGTTAGGAAAAGCCGAAGTCCCTAAAATCTAGGGAGGCTGTCGATTTGGGCATGTGGCTCTAAGGGTTTTTAACTGACGTTTTCTGTCAATGATTAGTGTCTTCTTAAGTGTTGGATTGAAGGCGTGGGTTGTTGGAGCAATCGGATTCGGAGCTAGCTATCGATTTTGGCACAAAGGTAAGGTTTCAAAGGCTTTTAGGGACATGGTTTGAGTATGGATGAGTAAGTTTTGGGGTTTAGTGATTATGGTTTGTAAATAAAAACTATGCTAATCAATTGTAGGACATCGAAAAATATCTCAGTAGCAGTCGTCGCGAATCAGGTGTGTACCGAACACCCTTTCTTAGTTCAATTCGGCAAAAGCCGAAATGCCGAAATTCTGGCATTTCATGGGCTTGTGAGTATGCGAATGCTCTCAAGACGTAGAGTAATTGTTAGATCTAGCACCGCAAGGTGGTAAGTAAGTTTGTGTGATGTCTTAACGTACTTCGGAAAAAGAGGGCCTCGATGGGCCAAAATTGGGCCCAATGGGCTTACGGACCAATATGGGTAAGAGATGGGAAAATTAGCCTGTTAGTTAGATGGTGGAACCAAATTGCATAAAACTGTTGAAAATTACTAAAGTAGCTTGTGTAGTTGCTAAGTTACGAGAATTACCCTTAAAGAGTAAAATTACCGATATACCCCTAGGGTTTAAATTGGCTAAACTGCATGATTGATTAATACTGTATTTTACATGATATGCTTTTATTAATATCTGTTGCATGGGATTGGGGTATTGATGGAGGAAGTATTGAAAGTGGTTCATCGACGTACTGGAGGCTTTGCCTCAACTTACTGATATTTGAGCAGCGTTGCTGCAACTGTGCAGTGTAGGGTTGGGTGGGTTGAGATATTCCCCACATGGAGTGTAAGGCTGGTACGGGGGCAGTGTAGCGGTTGGTGGGTTGAGTAGTCTCCCCAGATGGGTTTGCATGCATTACTACTATTGTTACCTATGTTACTGAACTGGGCCTATGGGCCACACTGTTATGTAAAAAGGGGCTAAGGCCTTGCTACTGTATTCTGAAAAGGGCTTCAGTACACTATGTACTGTTATCTGAATAGGGCTTAGGCCCAATGGGCTCGAGCTGATTTGGGCTTTGGATGGGTTTCTGTATGCACTGAGTTTTCCAAACTCACCCCTTCCTCTTCCATCCTTGCAGGTGAGCCCTAGTTGGTGGACTTGGAGCTGGGCGGGATTCAGGGTGGCCATGAAGATTGATTGCCGGATTTAATAAGTTTAGCATTTAATTTGGATTATTTTATTATGCTTAAAGTTGTAATAAGGCCGCTCTTTTTAATTAATTTTATTTTGGGGATTATTAAAATGGTTAGCACTAGGGTTCGTTTTATAAAAACTACTTGTTTTTAAAAGATCACGATGACGCGCAAAGTTTCCGCAAAGTAAATGTTTTTCCAAGAAAATAAATATTTTAAGCAGACTTAAACTTGTTTTAATGTTCGTAGACACGTAACCTGCTTAATGTGTGGCAATGGATGTGTGCATGTCTAGGATTGGATCCGGGAAGAGCTTGGTACTTAAGCGGTCCTATAAGACTCACCTCCTCTTTTCTGGCTTCCTACCTGGTGCACAGCTTCCATTCACTTTAACTTAAAACAAGAACAGATTTTTGCTAAACTCTAAACAAAGAATTTAGATAAACACATGTTTTTGAAACATCTCCATGTGACATACTAAATTCGGCCGTAACGTCTGGGCCGGGTTTGGGGTGTTACACCACTAATGGTCAAGTTGTCCTATACATGCCATTATACTAAAATGATTTTGCAAAGTATACCCAAAATAAGCTAGATGATAGTGTGACCATGCTCCAATGATCTTCAACCTTCGTGAGCTTCCAAGCATTATAAAACAATGGAAAATAAAGCGGAGTAAGCATTACATGCTTAGTAAGTTCGTATAACAGAAACTAAACTTACCAACCCCGTTTATTAAATCTAAGCATACACTATCATGTTTTTCATCCATTAGCAAAATTTCCTAAACACATATGTTCAAGACATTATTCATTTCATTCCATAATTCTCTTATCATGCCAAGAGGTTTTGTGTCTGTTGAATCATTGAAATTCTGATGGATGCTCTATAACAGCCCTGTTTTAGCTAAATCGAAATGGTGGCTTTGAAACCACAAATCTGATGTTAGAAAATTATTTTGATATTATTTTTTATGTTTACAGTATGTGATTAAATATATGTGAAAATTTCGTGAAATAATTTTATCGTTTGGATGCTTAATTTGAGAAAAGGATTAAATCGCGTAAGTTGCAAAAGTGTTGTTCTATTAGCTAAAGGTGTCTAATAGCTATAGAACTTTAAATTTAAGGTCCTTATGTGGTAATTATACCATTATTATGATTGTGGATGATAATGGCATGGCATTTGGTGTAGTTATTAAATGTTTTTTAAGGTTAAAATTGGTATTTAGTAAATAAGGTAATTAAAAACATAACAAAATGAATTTTAGTCCATCTTTTCTCCCTTTTACTGAATACTGAAGAAGAGAAAGAACCATTGTTCCTCATTTAGGGTTCGGCACCTGCATAGCTTAATTAAGGTATAGTTTTAGCTCAGTTTTTGATGATTTCTACATTTTTGTGATCGTTGCTTTGAGTACTAGCTAGCCCGTGCCTTAATTTTTAGAATTGATGATGATTTTGTAAAGTGCCACTGATGAATTCTTGAGTTCTTGAATGTTTGATGCTGGAAAATGAGTATTTGTTGATAGATTTTCATGTTTTATAAAGTGACTTTTAGTGAAATTGCCATTTAAGGATTAAATTGTGAAATGTGTAAATTGAGTGGTTAAAATGTGAAATAGATGAAAAATATGGGCTGCTAGGGGCACTATGGTAATTCAGCCAAGCATGGGTTAAATTGAATTTTGTGAATTTTGTGTATTTATGAAATAAGAACTAAATTGTAAGAAATGTGAAACTTTAGGGGCTAAAGAGCAAAAATGCCCAAATGTATATTTTTGGATAAAATTTAATGAACAGGTGATTAAATGAGTTAATTTTGAATACATATAGATCAAGAAAAGAGGAACTCAGACTTAGATTGAGGCAAGAACAAAGTACTCGATTAATTTGGCTAGTTTCCTTGTTTCTACGACTGAGGTAAGTTCATAGGTGTTAATTTTTTTATAAATGAATGCTATATTGATATTGCATAAAATGTTTTTATGAGATTGCGGATAATGTTTGAATTGTGAATATGATTATACGGAAGTGTTCAATGATGAAATTGACAAGCAAAACTTCTCGATTAAATCTTAAGTACCGTGATGATGATAATGTAATGTCATTAAATTAATGCATTGGCTTCGGGCCATGATGATGGCACTGCAGGTGTGAATAATACCTTGATTTGGCTACAGAACATGGTATAGGTATTCAGAGAGGAGTTACCTTGATTTGGTTAAGGGCTATGGTATAAGTACTTTGGAATAAGTTACCTTGATTTGGCTACGGGCCATGGTGTAGGTACTTATCGATTGTGACTCGTAAGTCAATCCCTAATGGTTCAACGGATAAATAAATGAATGCCATAGTTGACAAAGAGGTTAGTACGAGGGGATACGGTATGCACAAAATTTATTCAAGTGCTATATTGAGAAAGTTTAAGGAAATGATAGTTAATCATGTTTGAGACATGAATAAGGTTTGTATTAATGTAAAGTTGATTTGGTAATGTGCAAATGGTTGAATTATATTATTTGATGAATTGAATTGCTTAACTACGAACTTACTAAGCTATGAAGATTACTATGTGTTATTTGTCTATGTTTATAGATAATCAAAGCTATCTCAGACTCGAGGATCGTCGAGAAATGTCGTCACACTATGAATCATATGTTGGTACTATTGAAGCTTATATATATGGTATATGACATGTATAGGTTAGATTCATTTTGGTATGTTTTGAGTTATGATGTTAGCCATGTGATTTGGCTTGTTAATGATGTAAATGTTGGTATGTTTTTTGCCATTTAAGTTGGCTTAAGCTATGTACCTGATAAGTGATACATGTGATGCATATAACGACTTATATGTTAGCTTGTTTTGTTATGTTTGTCATAGTTGATTTGGTTAGTTATCAATGTTTGAAAGTTTTGGTATATGGAATTTAGTAGTTGAATTTGGTATATATATATATAGCTTGATATATGATTGATTTGGCCTGTTATTGGTTGCCTAAAAATGTAATGAAATAGTGCTATTTTGGGTTGATCTGTATGCTCGTGGGTAGGGTGGCAAATTGGCTTTATAAATGGCCTATTTTTGTCCACACGGGCAGAGACACGAGCGTGTGTATCAGCCATGTGTGACACACGATCATGTTACACGGTCGTTTGTACCCTAGGGTAGCCCTATGAATTAAGTCAGTATACCCTACAGGTTTGACACGACCTGGACACACGGGCGTGTCTACTAGCCATGAGTGTCACACGGGCTCAAAGAGGGGTGTGTGACTGACCGTGTGACATGTCAGTATACCCCTCTAAATGGCACGTGGTGTAACACCCCTAACCCATATCCATCGCCGAACTAGGGTTAAGCAGCATTACCAAACATATCGAAACACTTCGCATTCATTTCACAAACATCATAGCATCATAGTCAAACATCAACATAAAGTCCCTTTCTTCGGTCAATGAGACCTTAAACATGCATTAGGAAGAGGTTGGGACTAAACCGAACACATCCACAACTTTCAACACTTAGAAAATTTTTCTATTCTGTTAAGGTCACACGCCCGTGTGACCAGGCCGTGTACTTTACACGGGCACTAAACACACCCATGTAATCCAACTGTGCCAAAACAAAGCATACATACTGACTTTCACCTACAACCAACAGATACGCCCATGTGCTGTGGCCATGTAGTTCTTAGCTAGCTACTGACTTAAGCCCATGGCCAACAGACACACCCGTGTGTTATGGCCATGTGGCACAATGCAGGCTTGGTTTAAGCCAAATTGCCACCCCATTTTGGGTCAACCTACAAGCATAGAAACAAGCATATAAGTACAATCCAATTAACCAATTTCTCATGGTAAAACACATACATCATTCATTCTTATACCATGAGTTCACTAAACTTACCTTCTCCATTATCCAACTAAAACATACCACTAATGCAAATTAACATTACATATCATAAGCCTTTCTCAACCATAAGTTCAAACACAAACTTGACATATCACATGGCTAACTAGCCTATACATGCCATACTTCAAATATATATATACATTTCCAAAGTACCAAACTGAGGTTTGATAGTGTGACGACAATCCTTGATGATCCCCGAGCTTGGTAGCTTTGATATCTACAAAAACAATTCAAATGTACACACAAAGTAAGCTTTCAAAAAGCTTAGTAAGCTTGTACTCAATTCATCAATAGTATATGAACATAAAATAGCAACATATGAATATTTGCACCATTTCAGTACATAAAACCATATCAACCCAATGAAATTCACATACCTAACTTCATCTACCACTTAGGTATCATACATACTTGAATCTTTCCGTACTTGTTCACTTTCGTACTTACCTCTTATTGAATGTTAGAGCACTTTCCAAAACTTATACGTGTTTTAAACATCTGCACACTTAGTGCTATAAGTTTAGCTGAAGCTAAATATTTTCGCACACTTAGTGCCATCTCAAATAACCAAGATTAAGTTGGTATCGTACACTTAGTGCCTCAAGTTTAAATCGCACACTTAGTGCCAAAGCTAGTTTAAATCGCGGACTTAGTGCCAAAGCTTCCAATTCATCACCATATTGTCCAATTCAATTATATACAACCCATGCAGAATAAAGGCATCAAAACTTACTTAACATCACATTTTAAGTACAAACTTACCTCGTACTTGAAGGTGTCGACTCAAACGTTTATTCTATAATCTTCGATTTTCCTCGATCTAAATCCAAACTCCTCTTTTCTTGATCTGTAAGTATTCAAAATTAATCCTTTTATTCACCAAATAATTCAATTCAATCCATAAACACATATTTAGGACAATTTGCAAATTAGCCCTAATGTTTTCACATTCGACACTTTAGTCCCTCTTTCATAAAATCACAAAATACACATAATTTTTATATACAAAAGCTTGACCGAATTCTCCTAGTACTCATACTAGTTCACACATTTCATTTATTTCACATTTAAGCCCTTCAAAATAACATTTGTACAAATTAGCCCAATTTACTCAATTTCATCAAAAATTCAAAGACAACATATGTCAATCCAAAACATATCTTCCATAATTTACCATTTAAAAAAACAAAACTCATGAATTCATCCATGGTATATTTCAAAATCATTATCAAAATCAAAAATTGAAGCATGGGCTTTGTAGTATACTAAACAACGATCACAACAACGTATAAATTATCAAAAAACCGAACAAAACTCATACCTCAATCAAGGAATGCCATGGCTGAACCCTAGGTGTTCTTCTTATTTTATTTTCTTTGCTATTTTCGGCTATGAAACATGAATAATGGCTTTATTTTATGCATTGTTTTATTTAACTAATACTTATTAAACATATACCCTTTTTACCCTTTATTTAAACATATAAAAAATCATTTGAAATAAGGCCATATATGTCCATTAACTAAGTAAATGGCATAATAACCACATGAGGACCTTTCAATTATAAAGCCAAAGTCAAATAAGCACTTTTAACATCTAGCACATAGCTTTTATCTTTTACGCGATTAGGTCCCTTTTGCATATTAAGCACACAAACAGTTAAATTTTCACACGAGATTTTCATACATGTTAATTCACTTATAATAGCCACGAAAAAAATATAAAAATATTTTTCCAACTCGAACATGTGGTCCCGAAACCACTATTCCGACTAGGGTCAAAACCAAACCGTTACACATGGCGTAGCACACGGGTGTGTGTGGCCATTTCAAATGGTACAGGGCTAGACACATGGGCGTGTGGTCAGCCGTGTGACCCAAGTTAGTATGTATGCCCTATTTTCACAGGGCCTTGACATAGGCGTGTCTTATAGCCGTGTCAGGCACACAGCCTGTTCACACGAGCGTGTGATCCTATAATTAAAGAAAATTTTCTAAGTCTCTGTAACACCCTAAACTCGGCCTAGACGTTATGACCGCATCTGAGATGTCACATTGAAGTAGGTTTTGACAAGCGTAATTCTATTTGGGAATTCCATTTGGATTAAAAAAAACCTCGTTTACGATTTTTATAAAAACTAACTTATTTTATCCACTTGTAAAATTACAAGTTCGTTTAGCAAAACATGTTTCATACTAAATCGTTATAATACTTTAAATCATTGTTCGTTGTGCAAGCTTTCTAAAACGTTGCACGATAGTTGAGAATCATTTACCTTTTAAAAACCCGAGACCTAATGTTATCAGATATAAGTTATTCAGATAAAGTCCCAATTAAAAATAAAAATAAAAATAAAACTTAAACGGCCTTATTACATAAAATTTACCCCAATTAAAACTACTCTTACTAAAAATTAGAACCGAAAACTTAAACAATCTTATGGCCATCTCCGAGTCCCTCGCAGCACCGACTCGCCTAATGGTTACTTGCAGAGACGAGTAGAAAAGGTGAGTTTATGAAAACTCAGTGTGCAACCATTAACAAGATCAGACAAAAATAGTTTCGGCATAAGTCCATTACAGTGACAGTCCAGTATTAGTGTGGACCTTAGCCCATAACAATAGCAGTATTAGTGTGAGCCTTAGCCCATTACAGTAACAGCACCAGTAAGGCAATAAAGGTCCTACCCATCCATCCACTACACTTCACTCCGACCAACCCTGCGCTCCATGTTGGGATAAAATCGACCCACCCATCCCTACACTCTAAACATAGCATCGAAAGCGGCACTAACAGAATTTGCAGGTGAGCTACCAGTACAGTACACTTCCTCCAAAATCATATATATATCCCACCCCATGTAATGCAGCATAATTTCATAGGTGTATGCAGAAATGTCATGCTCAAATACAGTCAATTAAAGCATAGGGGCATATCACTTGTTTTACCTCTAAGGGTATAATGGTTATTTTACCACTAAGGGGTCTAATTATACTTACCGACCTATCAGTAGGCTCACAGTTGTCTCGTATGACCCGTACAACCTTAAATGATCAAATAGTGAAAATGGGCCCATAGCCCAAAGTACGACCCATGTGGGCTCACTCGCCCGTGTGGCCCAATGAGCCCAATGATGGCCTTGGCCGTGTGGACAACATAGCTGGCCCGATAATCTCCTCATAACTATACAATTTTATCCATACGGGGCCCACACAGCCCATTTCGGCCCAACGCAGTCCAAGACGGCCTGAACTCATGAGTTCCCTCATGGTAACCTCTATTGTCAAACACTCGTGTTTTTGCACTCGATTCACTATACGATCGAGCGCACACTCGTATAGAGCGTCTGAACATACTATCTGGCTTTTCTCGATTAACAACAGTGCAGTGTGATTACACACCTTTTTGCGATAAGTTAGCAAATCTCTGCAATGCCAACCTAGATCCAAGTATAATCTAAAGTTAGTCCTTAAATGGTTAGGGCTAACACCCTCTTATTAACACTTAAATCCCCAATCGCACCATTTACTTACCTTGATTAAGCAAGTAGGGTTTACTCCTCCCTTAAGCTAGCGATCACCCATTCCTTGTCAGGGATCTGCATTAGAACCTAACCTTGTTAAGTATCACCCTAAAGACAAACCACTTAAACCAAGTGAACCACTTACCAAGATACAAAACTACAAGGGGAGGGAAGCAATCGGTTCACAGTTTCCCTCAAAAGAATGCCAACACAAGCATAAACGCTTCCCTAACAACCGCTGGCCAGAAAAGAAAGTGTTAAAAAGAGGATTATAGATTCGGCATGATGGAAAAGGAGTGAACAAAACAAAATTAAGATAACAACTCTTACCACCAAGATCAGCAGAGAAAACACATGAAGGATTCGGCACTCAAAGAGGTAAGTACAAGATCAATATTCGGTGCACTTGAGAGGTGAGGGAAGAAGAGAAGGAAATATCTAATTACCCTAGACTAAACTGAAAAGATTTAGAAGTTATAAAGGTACAAGATGTTCGGCTAAACAGGGCAGCCACTTGAGCCGAGATGTGAGGGAGAAGGAAGAAAATGCAAACTACAAAAGCCGAAAGGCACTATCAACAACGCAACTCATCTTCTGTAGCAAGCGAAAGAAACCACAATCGCAAAAGCCCAAAAGAGAGGGGAAAAGAGAGGAAAGTTGTAAAATAACAATAGCTATCAAAATGGGAAACCAAAAAGCACTTAATTTTAACAATCCCCTAGCTAAAACCGAATTAGCGTCAAAGGAACTCCCACATTCGGCCACTACCACCACACTCCCCTAACATCCCTTAATTTTCTCCTTGAGTCACTCCCCACATCACTCCCACCGAACACAATCCCAATCCCTTCCAAAACTCCTAACTTTTCTCCCCCAAACACTTCCAAAATATATGTATTCTTTCCATTACTCAGACTTTTACTGAAATACAACCACTTGACGCCCAGCTCAACAAAAATATTAATCTCTTTGCGTATACAAGTACTTGAACTCAGGTCTCCTTGCAGAAGTAACACGCCTCTAACCTCTTGACCAATAAGCTTTTTATGACACATCCTTACCATATTTATTTAAGAAGCTCATCAACAGACGGCAGTGTTTAATCAAGCCAAAAATCAAAATTTTGCACAAGCCTAGACTTGAACTCAGGACCTCTCCCACACTCCTCAGGACACCCAACCACTGAAACAAGCACATATTAATGTAACACAACATATCAAGTTAAATACCCCAACTTTTGGGGCGTTACAACTCTACCCCCTAAAGAAACTTTCGACCTCGAAATTTACCTGATCAAAATAAGTGAGGGTATTATTGTCGCATCACCTACTCAGGTTCCCATGTGGCTTCCTCAGAAATGTGATTACACCATATCACTTTAACCAGTGGAACCGACTTCTTCCTCAAACTTTCACATCATGGTCTAAAATTTGAATCGACTCTTCCTCAAAGGTCAGATCAGGTCTAAGCTCGATCTCTTCAGTCGAGACGATATGTGTAGGATCAAAATGATATTGTCTTAACATAAAGACGTTGAACACATCATGAATCCGATCCAACTCTGGAGGTAACTCGAGTTGGTAGGCAACTGGTCCCACACGCTTCACTATACGATAAGGCCCAATAAACCTCAGGCTTAGCTTGCCTTTCTGACCAAACCTCAATACCTTCTTCCATGGTGAGACCTTAAGAAACACTAAATCCCCCACAGAATACTCAATCTTCTTATGCTTCAGATCCGTATAAGACTTTTTTCTGTCCAAAGCCACCTTTACTCGATCCCAAATTAACTTGACCTTATCCTCGATATCAAATACTAGCTCAAGACCCAAAACACGCCGCTCACCCAACTCAGTCCAACAAGGAATACGACACCTATGATCATATAATGCCTCGTAAGGTGCCATCTGTATGCTAGACTGGTAGCATTATTGTATGCGAACTCTGCCAACAGTAGTTAATCCTCCCAACTGCCCCGAAAATCAATCACACAACTCCTTAACATGTCCTCTAGTATCTGAATCACCCTCTCCGACTGACCATCTGTCTGAGGGTGGAATGCAATACTAAAGTCCAACATTGTACCCAATGCCTCGTGTAACTTCGTCTAGAACTGAAACGTAAAACGAGGATCTCTATCGGATATGATGGAAATTGGCACCCCATGTAGTCTCACAATTTTAGACACATACAGCTTAGCTAACTTCTATAATGAGTAATTAGTACGTACAGTTATGAAGTGAGCAAACTTGGTCAATCGATCCACAATGACCCATACCAAATCTTTCTTAGAAGGTGTTAGGGGTAGCCCACTAACAATGTCCATAGTTACTCTCTCTCACTTCCAAAGTGGAATCTTAACTGGCTAAAGCAACCCTGAAGGCAATTGATGCTCCGCTTTAACCTGCTAGCAAGTCAGGCACTTACTCACAAAATTAGTAACTTCCCCCTTTAGTCCTGGCCAGCAATACAACTCTCGAAGGTCTTAGTACATCTTATTTCCACCTGGATGCATAGGTAAGGACTACTATGCACCTCTTGCAGTATAGACCGTCTCAAATTAGTATCCTTTGGTACACAGACTTTCCTATGGAAAAAAAGTACCCCTTCGCTATTTAGCCCAAAATCTGAAGTTTTCCCATTCTCTATCTGTCGAAAACGAGAACCCAGTGACTCATCCTTCAACTGCTTACCTTTAATCTGCTCAATCCACCTCGGTTTAACTTGAAGTTTGGCCAATAAACCGCCATCATCAAATAAGCTGAGACGAGCAAACATCGCCCTCAAATTAGTAACAGCCCTACAACTCAGTGCATCGGCTACCACATTAGCCTTTCTAGGATGGTACTCAATCGAACAATCGTAATCCTTAAGCAACTCTATCCATCTATGCTTCCTAAGGTTTAACTCCTTCTTGGTGAGAAGATACTTAGGTTTTTGTGATCTGTGTAAATGATACACTTCTCACCATATAAGTAATGCCTCCAAATCTTCAATGCGAATACCACCGCAGCCAACTCCAAGTCATATGTCGAGTAGTTTGCTTCATGCGTCTTAAGCTGATGAGATGCATATGCCACTACCTTACCCTCTTGCATCAACACGTATCCCAATCCAACATGTGATGCATCATTATAGACAGTTCCCAGATTCTGGCTGTACCAAGACAGGGGCCTCAGTCAGAACTTTCTTAAGCTTCTCAAAACTTTCTTGCTGCTTATCAGTCCAATTAAACGGTACCCCTTTACGCAACAATTTAGTCAGAGGTGCAGCAATCAATGAAAACCCCTCAACAAACCATCTATAATACCCTTCCAATCTTAGAAAACTTTAAATTTCAAAAACTGACCTAGGTTGCTTCCAATCTAGAACCGTTTCAATTTTCCAAGGATCAACCCTAATTCCCTCAGCAGATACCACATGACCCAGAAAAGTTACCTCACGTAGCCAGAACTCACACTTGCTAATTTAGCATACAACTGTTTCTCCCTCAAAATCTGCAGAACAACCCGGAGATGTGCATCATGTTCCTCTTCAGTCCTCGAATATACTAGAATGTCTTCTATAAACACCACCGCGACCCGATCCAGATAGGGCTGGAATACTCAGTTCATCAAATCCATAAAAGCTACTGGTGCATTCGTCAGTCCAAACGGCATCACTAGGAACTCGTAATGACCATAACAGGTCCTAAATGCTGTCTTGTAAATGTCAGTCTCCTTGACCCTTAATTGATGGTACCTTGATCGGAGATCAATCTTAGAGAAGATTGAAGCTCCTCAAAACTGGTCAAATAGATCATCAATCTTCAGTAGGGGGTACTTATTCTTAATAGTCAATTTGTTTAATTGCCGATAGTTGATGCACATACACATGGTTCCATCCTTCTTCACAAATAAAACAGGTGCTCCCCATGGAGACATACTAGAGCGGATGAACCCTCAATCTAGTAACTCTTGAATCTGAGCCCTAGCTCTACGAGCTCCTTCGGTGCCATTCTATAAGGAGTGATAGACACCAGAGTTGTACCAGGCAAGAGCTCTATCCCAAACTCAACTTCATAGTTAGAAGGTAACCCTAGTAGCTCATCGGGAAAAACATCCAAAAAAATCCTTAACTATTCTTATATCTTAACAGACAAAACCTAAGAACCAGAAGCTCTGACATAGGCTAGATATGCCTCGCAACCCTTACAAACTAACTTCTCCGCTCTCAGTGCAGAGATTACATTTGAGAAATAGTTTCGATGCTCCACAATCACAACTACCTCGCTACCCTCTGCAGTTTTCAATACTACCCACTTAGCAGCGCAATCCAAATTCATCGATGCTTAACTAGCCAATCCATACTAAGTATCAAGTCAAATTCCCCAAAAGGGAGTTCCATTAAGTCTGCCAAAAATATCCTTCCTTGAACCTCCAAAGGTACCTCCTTAAATAGTTTATTCACTCTCAATGACTGCCCTGATGGACTTAACACAGTAACCTCACTCATAGTGTTTTCACAAATCACACCCAAAGTCTCAAACACAGTGCATGCTATATAAGAGTGCATAGAGCCAACATCAACCAATGCAGTGTAAGGCACATGCTGAATAAGGAACGTACCCGTGCCTTTCTGCGGCTGAACAATACCCATGCCAGTAGCTTGCATCTGATTGGACCTTCGTGGACAATCTCTGATACGGTGCTCCATAGATCCGCACCTCAAACATGCCCCTATCTATACCCAACACTCACCCTGATGGCGTTTCCCACAAACATTATAAGGCTGCGACCCAAAAGTAGCAACAGGGGGAGTAACTCTAACTGGCCCATCAATCCTGGCCTTTTTCTTATGCCTCATAGCTGAACTTGAGGACTCCCAAACCCTCTTGCTTCTTCCCTTATCCTTTTCAGGATTCTGATGCTCAACTCACTTCACGTCCTCAACGATCTTCACCTTTTCTACTAATGCTCCCTCTATAGAGCTATCAAAACTCGTAGGTTATCTCTGAGGTCATCCTCGAAATGAACACAGCGCTCATACTCAGTAGCCACCATCCCACGCGTGTAGCGACTAAGTCATAGAAACTCAGACTCATATTTAGCTACTGTCTTATCCCCTTGAGTCAGATTCAAAAACTCCCTTCTCTGGTTATCCACATAACTAGCACCTATACACTTCTCTTGGAAAGCATTCTTGAAAAACTCCCAAGTCAACCGATTAGACTGAGTACCTTCTTTCATAGTAAGTGACCACTGATAGGCTTCATCTCTCAACAATGACACTGCACCTTTTAATTTTTGCTCTAGGGTGCAGTTGAGGTCATCCAAGATCCTCTCCGTGGCCTCTATCCAATATTTTGCCATATTAGGGGCAACTCTGGCGATACCTCTAAAGATCTCAGCCCCATTAGACCTGAGTCGTTCCGTTATCGACCCACAGCCCACAGTACCAGTATTAGGCCCAACGACCCTCTCCAAAACTTGCAGCATAGCTTGGGATAGTGCGTCATCCCCAACTACCCGGTCTTGTGACCCAGTCTCAATCATAGGTGAATCTGGTGCCTCTTTTGCCTCAACGTTAGGCATATGACCTGATGCCGAAGATCTAGCCCATGCACCTACATGGCCTCTGCCGCGGCCTCTAGTACCCCTTCCACGAGTACCTCTGGTGCTCATAATTGATTTGCGTATTATCTGTATTAACAATTTTATGTATCAGTTTTATAGTTTCAATGTTTATTAACAGATATTTTTATGAAAAATAGCATCAATAATTCAGACTTTGCTTGTTCTCGCATATTGTAGTCTTACTACAGTTTTAGGTAAACCTAATAAAGGTTTCGGTACAGTCTATCATCTACAATAATCCCAGTGTTTTAGTTAAGTCAAACAGTAGTTTTAGAAAACTTATAGGATCAACGCCGGAGACTTAGTAAACCACACATTCAAAAACAACAACTTAAAAATATTTTCCACCCTTAGAAGCAATTCTATTGAAGTTTACATTTTTACGAAAAACCCAAATCACAACTGAGTTTTGCAACCTGGCTCTGATACCACAAAATGTAACACCCTAAACCCGGCCTAGACGTTATGATCGTATCTGAGATGTCACATTGAAGTAAGTTTTGAAAAACGTAGTTCTATTAGGGAATTCCATTTGGATTAAAAAAAACCTCGTTTACGATCTTTATAAAAACTAACTTATTTTATACACTTATAAATTACAGGTTCGTTTAGCAAAACATGTTTCATACTAAATCGTTATAATACTTTAAATCATTGCTCCTTGCGCAAGCTTTCTAAAACATTACACGATAGTTGAAAATTATTTGCCTTTTAAAAACCCAAGACCTAATGCTATTAGATATAAGTTATTCAGATAAAGTACCAATTAAAAATAAAAAAAAATTTAAACGACCTTATTACATAAAATTTACCCAATTAAAACTACTTTTACTAAAAACCAGGATCTATAACTTAAACAATCGTGTGGCCATATCCGATCCCTCGCAACACCAACTCGCCTAATAGTTACCTGTAGAGATGACCAGAAAAGGTGAGTTTATTAAAACTCAGTGTTTAACCATTAACGATATCAGACAGAAATAGTTTGGGCCTAAGCCCATTACAGTGACAGTCCAGTATCAATATGGGCCTTAGCCCATAGCAGTAGCAGTATCAGTGTGAGCTTTAGTCCATTACAGTAACAGCATCAGTAATACAATAAAGGTCCTACCCATCCATCCGCCACGCTCCACTCCGTCTAGCCCTACACTCCATGTAGGGATAAATTTGACCCACCCATCCCTACACTCCAAACATAGCACCGAAAGCGGCACTAAGAGAATTTGCAACTAAGCTGCCAGAACAGTACACTTCCTCTAAAATCATATATATATCCCACCCCATGTAATATAGCATAATATCATACGTGTATGCAGAAATGTCATGCTCAAATACAGTCAATTAAAGCATAGGGGCATATCAGTCATTTTACTTCTAGGGGTATAACGGTCATTTTTCTAGTAAGGGGTCTAAGTATACTTACTGACCTATTAGTAGGCTCACAGTTGTCTCGTATGACTCGTGCAACCTTAAATGGTCAAACAATGAAAACGGGCCCATAGCCCAAAGTACGGCCCATGTGGGCCCACTCGTCCACGTGACCCAATGAGCCCAATGATGGCCTTGGCCGTATGGTCAACATAGCCTAGCCCAATAATCTCCTCATAACTGTACGATTTTATCCATGCTAGGCCACAAGCCCGTGAGGCCCACACAGCCCAATGCGGCCTAAGACGGCTTGAACCTATGAGTTCGCTCATGGTGGCCTCTACTGTCAAACGCACGTGTTTATGCACTCGATTCACCATGTGAGTAAGTGCAGCCTCATATAGTGCATATGAACATACTATCTGACGTTTGCCAATTAACAACAGTGTAGTGTGATTACACACCTTTTTTGTGATGAGTGACCAAATCTCCACAATGCCAACCTAGATCCAAGTCTAATCCAAATTTAGTCCTTAAATCGTTAGGGTTAACACCCTCTTATTAACCTTAAATCCCCAATCGTACCATTCACTTACCTTGATTAAGCAAGTAGGGTTTACTCCTCCCTTAAGCTAGCGATCACCCACTCCAACCACTTACGAAGATACAGAACTACAAGTGGAGGGAACCAATCGATTCACAGTTTCCCCCAAAATAACGCCAACATAAAAGGCAGCACAAGCGTAAATGCTTCCCTAACAACCATCGGCCAGAAAAGAAAGTGTTAAAAAGAGGCTTATAGTTTCTGCAAGATGGGAAATGAGTGAACAAAACAAAATTATGATAACAACTCTTACCACCAAGATCAACAGAGAAAACACAAGAAGGATTCGGCACTCAAAGGGGTAAGTGCAAGATCAATATTTGGTGCACTTGAGAGGTGAGGGAAGAAGAGAAAGAAATATCTGATTACCCCAGAGTAAACGAAAAGATTTGGAAGTTATGAAGGTACAAGATGTTCGGCTAAACAGGGCAACCACTTAAGATGAGATGTGAGGGAGAAGGAAGAAAACGTAAACTACAAAAGTCGAAAGGCACTATCAACAACGCAACTCATCTTCTATAGCAAGCGAAAGAAACCACAATTGCAAAAACCCGAAAGAGAGGGAAAAAGAGAGGATAGTTGCAAAATAAAAATAGCTATCAAAATGGGAAACCAAAATGCACTCAATTTTGGCAACCCCCTAGCTTAAATTGAATTAGCATCAAGGGGACTCCCACATTTGGCCACTGCCACCACACTCCCCTAACTTCCCTTAATTTTCTCCTTGAATCACTCCCCACATCACTCCCACCGAACACAATCCCAATCCCTTCCAAAACTCCTAACTTTTCTCCTCCCAACACTCCCAAAATCTCTCTATCCTTTCCATTACTTAGACTTTTACTGAAACACAACCTCTTGCCTCCGAACTAAGCAAAAATATTAATCTCTTTGCGTATACAAGTACTCAAACTCAGGTCTCCTTGCAGAAGTAATCACGCCTCTAACCCATTGACCAGTAAGCTTTCTATGACACATCCTTACCATATTTATTTAAGAAGCTCATCAACAGAAGATAGTGTTTACATAAGCCAAAAATCAAAATTTTGCACAAGTCTAGACTTGAACTTAGGACCTCTTCCACACTCCTCAGAACACCCAACCACTGAAGCAAGCACATATTAATGCAACACAACATACAAAGTTAAATACCCCAACTTTTTGGGGTGTTACAGTTTCTTAAAGTTTGTAAATGTTATCGATTTAGTCTCAAACCTCGTTTAAGCATGTTTTAAGGTTTCATAGGACCTTATAAGGGACAATGTGATCGTTATGAATGAATTTTCAGTATGAATGAAAATTTTATGTATGTGAATGATGTGTATTGATCAGTTATGCCTCGTAACTTATTCTGGTGACGGTTATGAGTTAGGGGTGTTACATTTATTGGTATTAGAGCTACATTTTAGTCGATTCTAGGACTAACGTAGCGTGTGAGAGTCTAGCTATACATGCCATATATATAAACTGCGATCGTGTAATGATTACTAACAGCTAAAACGTATTTTTATATAGCAAATGGATCATGATCGAGCAATAGCTGACAATGTAGAAAGTAATGCGTCCGCTCCTACTCAAGGGGCAATGCTGACTGATTCAAGGCCTATGTCAAGTAGCCAAGGGGGAGAGGCTAAGAAAGCCTTCTTCCAAATGATGAGTGAGTGGTTCCCGGAGTTTGTTCGAACAAATCCGGCTGCTCAACAATCTCCACCCCCGCCTATTCCTCAACATGTTCCTGTGGTGCCTTAAGTGTTAGATCTAGTTCGATTGACTAAGCCGCTAGTGGATAAGATACATAAACACAAAGCTGAAGAGTTTCGGGCTACAGTTGATGATGATGCTGAGAGAGCTGAGTTCTGGCTCTGGAATACAATCAGAGTGTTTGATGAATTATCCTGTACTCCTAATGAATGTATCAAATGTGTGGTATCTCTGTTAAGAGACAATGCATATCATTGGTGGAAAATGCTGATATTAGTAGTTCTGAGGGAACGTATTACGTGGGAATTTTTTCAATCTGATTTCTGAAAGAAGTATATAAGCTAGAGATTTCTTGATCAAAAACATAAAGAGTTTCTAGAATTGAAACAGGACTGAATGACTGTCACTGAGTACGAAAGAGAATTTGTACGATTAAGTAAGTATGCCTAGAAATATGTCTCTACTGAAGAGATCATGTGTAAATGATTCATTGATGGACTGAACGAGGATATAAAGCTATTAGTTGGAATTTTGGAAATTAAAGAATTTGTTGTTTTAGTTGAAAGGGCTTGTAAAGTCGAACATCTTAGCAAAGAAAAGAGGAAAGAAGATTTCGAGGCTAGAGACACCAGAAAGATATTAATGAATAAGCCGTATCAGTCTTCATCTAAGAAATCCAGAGATTCGTATACTCGTCCAAATGCTTCAATTGGATATCCGAACAAGGATCATACTAAACAACACTCTAGTTCTAAAGCTCAAGCTACATCAGTAGCTAGTGTTGGCAGTGTGAGAGACAACAAACCCAAATGTCAGCAGTATAGGCAATGACATTTTAGAGAATGCTGGAACAAAAGAAATAAAGCATGTTACAAATATGGATCGTTGGATCATTTTATGCGAGATTGCCCAGAGTTGATGGAAAAAGATGATGTTCAGAACAAAAGGCCGAGTAACACTGTAAACAAGGGTAGATCACCTAGAAATAAGGGAAATGTGAGTGGTAGTCAGAAAGCGACTAATGACTCTGCTGTAAGGTCCGAGGCGAGAGCACCTGCTAGAGCTTACACTATTCACGCTCGTAAAGAAGCATCACTTCCAGATGTTATCACTCGTACTTTTACTCTTTATAATACTAAAGTTATTGCATTGATAGATCCAGGATCAACCCATTCGTATGTATGTGTGAATTTAGTATCCAGTAAGATTTTTCCTGTAGAGTCTACTAAATTTTTAATTAGAGTGTCGAACCCCTTAGGCAAGTGTGTTTTGGTTCATAAAGTGTGCAAGAATCGTCCATTGATGATTCAAGATAATTTCTTTTCTGCCGATTTGATGTTGTTGCCATTTGATGAGTTTGATATAATCCTGGGTATGGATTGGCTAATGTTGCATGATGCTATTGTAAATTGCGAACAAAAGTGAGTGATTTGAGATGTCAGAATAATGAGATTATCCGAATTGAGTCAGATGACCTGAATGGTTTGCCAGCAGTGATCTCATCGATGTTGGCTTAAAAATATGTGAGAAATGGTTGTGAAGCTTATTTTTCTTATGTGCTTGATATGAAATTGACTGAAAAGAAGATCGAATCAGTGCCAATAGTGTGTGAGTATCTATATGTGTTTCCTAACGAGTTACTGGGATTACCACCGATCTGAGAGTTTGAGTTTGGTATCGAGTTACTACCGGGTACAATGCCAATATGAAAAGCTCTGTACAGAATGGCTCCGACAGAATTAAAAGAATTAAAAGCTCAATTGCAAGAACAGACTGATAAAGGATTTAAAAGATCTAGTTTCTTGCCTTGGGGTGCTCCCGTATTATTTATGAAAAAGAAACATGGCACGATAAGAATGTGTATAGATTACAAACAGTTGAACAAAGTGACGATTAAGAACAAATACCCTCTATCGCGAATTGATGATTTTTTTAATCAATTGAAAGGGGCTACAATGTTTTCAAAGATAGATTTGAGATCGGGCTATTACCAGTTACGAGTTAGAGACTCTGATGTGCCAAAGACAGCTTTCCAAACGAGGTATGGACACTATGAATTTTTAGTTATGCTTTTTGGATTAACTAATGTTGTGCAATACCCCTCACCCAAGTCCAAGGCCGGGACAGGGTACAAGGCATTACCGGACTTAAATATAAACAATCATTAAAAACCTGGTCGTAAAATTTCATTTAGATTCAAATTAATCATATGCTTGCATATCGTCCCTTACTTGGGTTTACGAAGCCCAAAACATATATTGGAAGAGGTCCGTGACTAAACCGAAAACCTTAGAAAGTTTCGGGAAAACTTAGAAAATTCTTCCATGAAATAGGGTCACATGCCCGTGTGGACATAGGGCACGCTCGTGTGCCTTTCACATGCCCGTGTCCTCAGGCTGTGTAACTCTCTATTTATGACGTCAGCAAACAAATTGAACCACACGGCCAAGCCATACGCTCGTGTCCTAAGGCTGTTTTCCCCACTCGTGTCTCAGCATGTACGGTCAATACTTAGGCTATTTTCCAAGCCTTTATGTTACCGTTAATTTTCACATCTATATACACACCAAGGACACATATCATGGCATGATTTCAATGATTTAGCATCTCATGTTAAAGCAGATTCATAAACATTAGAACATAGCATAGATAAATAGGTTCACAACAATATTCTATATGAGCCACACCTATTGGCCATATACAAATAACTCAATATAAACCAATACATTCAGCTAATCATAATTACACATATTATAAAAACCAAGCCCCTATACATGCCACTCACTTGAAAATGCTTAATATATATATCAATATTCAAAGGTGATGGCTTGATAGTATGGTGCCAGCTCCGACGATCTCTAATCCCAAGCTAACCTAACAACACTAAAGAAAAAGAAAGGAAAGGAGTAAGCTTTATAGCTTAGTAAGATCGTATGACAATAATAAGCAATTTATCAACTTGCTTCTCAAGGTAATACAACCATATTTGCACTTTTACTTATGATCAGGTCAAGTTATTTTATCGAGTCACAAACATTAAATTTTTTATATCTTTAGCTACGGAACTCCAAATTAAGTTCTACTAATTTTCCTTGAAACTAGACTCACATATCTCCTTACCATAAAATTTCCAAAATTTTTGGTTTAGCCAATAAGTACAGTTTATTCTTTAAAATCGTCCATGTTCTGCTATCTGACGGTTTCAACTCTTCTTCACTAAAAATTAATTATCTCCTCATATGGAATTCAAATAATGTTCCCATTTGTTTCTTTTGAAAATAGACTCAATTTAATATTCTAAGCATATAAACTATAACCCATAATTTTTTTTAAAAAATTTTTAATGATTTTCCAAAATCTAAACAGGGGATCTCAAAATCGTTCTGACTCTGTCTCACACAAATTCAAATATCTCATAGTATGAATTTCTTTTCCTTACACTATTACCTTTATAAGAAACTAGACCCAATAAGTTTTAATTTTGTATTTTATTCAATCTCTAACTCACTTTCCACTATTTTGGTGTATTTTCAAGGTAGCTAAGCTTATAACACTTTTACAATCCATTTCAACCATCATGGTAAAAATACATATTTGTACATCATAAGCATAGAACCATAATTACAAGGTCATCACAATTTTATTCTTATAGGCATAACTTACTTATTTGTATCCTTACCGAAGATGCATTGTTTCATGATCGTATTAGCATTTAAGCTTTGAATACATACCTGTACCCTTTCAACATGCTCATATACTTACCTTCTCACTTTCATCACAAGCTTTGAACTACCCGTTGAACCACTTGGAATACCAGAGGATAATCGGGAAATCTTGCACATATCGACGTCGATGCCATATCATAGATATGGTCTTTCATTGGCTCTCATAATAATACCGATGCCATGTCCCAGACATATCTTACACTGGCTCTCATAATAATGCCGATGCCATGTCCCAGACATGGTCTTACACTGGCTCACATAACAATGCTGATGCCATGTCCCAGACATGGTCTTACACTAGCTCACATAATAATACTGATGCCATGTCCTAGACATGGACTTACAGTGGCTCACATAACAGCAATGTCTTGATATATGTATCCTAGGTATTTCTAAAGGTTCAACTGGGATTTCTCAAGGGTCACATCATAGCCAAAATCGTTTGAAGAGTTGATCGTACAATTCACAGGATTCATCACCATATGAACTTTCATTTCATTTTGTTATTCTGTAGTTTACTCTTCTCGACATGATATCATATTTCATCGAATTTCTAATATTAAATAAATACACAAAGTGTAATCGACATGTTAAGCTTTTGATTATTTCATAGGTGTATAACATTTTCTCATACACCCTAGTACTATCTCATAATTCAATGCAATAATAGCAACAAAATTTTCAAGTATAACAATAATAACATTAATAACATGCTTATTTAGTCACACGACTTACCTCGAATGCAAATTTTGACCAATTATTCCATTTTAGTCCTTTACCTCGTGCTTTCTGATTTAAGCCCGAATCTCAGTTTTCTTGATCTATAATGATAAAATCCACTACTTTAATCATCATATTAACCAATACATTTCATAATTTATACTTTGGGAAAATGACCATTTTGCCTCTATACTTTTATAAAATTTACGATTTTACCCCTAGGCTCGTAAATCAATTTTTATCGAGTTTCCACATTAACCAAGCTTAGTAGAATTCTTTTTATACCTATAGCATCTCAAAATTTCAATTATTTCACACATTTGCAACTTATTTTAAAAACTTCACAAAATGGTCCTTTTAGGTGTTTTCATGAAAACCCCTTTCACAAAAGTTGTTTATTTAACAACCAAGATTCATTTTCTTCCATAAAAATTTAGAAAACAACATGGACACTCTCATGGGAAAACCCTAAACTTTGAACCATTTTGCAAAATAGTCCCCTCATTACCTAGATTAACCTATGAGGGTTCCAAAAACACAAAAATCAACAAAAATGACCATCAAAATGACTTACTAGTAAGGGTTGTAAGTTGCTGAAAATTTCAAGCTTCCATGGAGGTTTCTCCTTTAATATTTCAGCATAAAAAGGAAATGGAGAAGAGAATTGGCAACTTTTTTTTATTAGTATTTGCTTTTGTCATCAAATACCAAACCATACCAACTTTGACCCCTTTTTGACTCTTCATTTATTACATTTCATGTACAGCCATACACACATGTAATTTCATAATTACTCATTAAGGACGTCAAATTTTAAGTTCTATAGCTATTTAACACTTTTAGCTAATGGAATACAACTTTTGCATTTTACGCGAATTGGTCATTTTTCACAAATTGAGCTATTAAACAATAAAATTAACTCATAACATTTTCACACATACATGTTCACATGCTATAAAAACTAAAAATAATATTAAAATAATTTTAAAACCTTGAATTTGTGGTCCCAAAACCATTGTTCTAACTAGGCCCAAAACTGAGATGTTACATGCTCCGGCAATCTTTATGGACGTAATGAATCGGATTTTCAGACCATATCTAGATCGATTTTTTGTTTTATTCATAGATGATATTTTGATATATTCACAAGATGAAACTGAGCATGTCGAACATTTGAGAATTGTATTATAGACCTTACGTGATAGGCAATTATATGCAAAGTTTAGTAAATGTGAATTCTGGTTGAGTGAGGTTGGTTTTCTGGGACATATTGTGTCAGCATCGGGTATTCGAGTTGATCCGAGCAAGATTTCTGTAATAATGGGTTGGAAGCCTCCGAAAATGTATCTGAAGTCTGCAATTTTCTAGGACTAGTCAGCTATTATAGACGATTTGTGAAAAGCTTTTCTATGGTTGCGACTCCATTGACAAGACTGCTTCAGAAAGATGTAAAGTTTGAATGGTCTAAGAAATGTCAGAAAAGTTTTGATCAGCTGAAAGTTCTTTTAACTGAAGCTCCAGTATTAGTACAGTCATAATCGGGTAAAGAATATGTTATCTATAGTGATGCATCGTTGAATTGTCTGGGCTGCATTTTGATGTAGGAAGGTAAAGTCATAGCTTATGCCTCGAGACAGTTGAAGCCACATGAAAAGAATTACCCACACACAATTTAGAATTAGCAGCCATTGTGTTTGCATTAAAGATCTAGCGTCATTATCTATTTGGTGAGAAATGCCATGTTTATTCAGATCATAAGAGTTTCAAATATCTGATGACTTAAAAAGATTTGAATTTGCGATAGCGGAGATGGCTAGAATTGCTAAAAGATTACGAGCTAGTGATTGACTATCATCCAGGGAAAGAAAATGTTGTTGTTTAAGCTTTAAGTCAAAAATCTTTGTTTACTTTACATACAATGAATACTCAGTTGGCTCTATCTGATTACAGCTCGATTGTAGCCAAGTTGAATGCGAGACCGTTGTTTTTACAGCAAATTTGTGAAGCTCAAAAAGTTGATAATGAAATGTTAGCTAAAAGATCTCGATGTGATTCAAACCTTGATTAAGAGTTTCAAGTTGATTTAGATGACTGTTTAAAATTCAGAGGCCGAATATGTGTTCTGAGAAATTCAGAGTTGACTTAGATGATTTTGAACGAAGCAAATAATAGTCGTTTATATGTTCATTTGGGAAGCATGAAAATTTATAATGATTTGAAACAGCATTATTGGTGGCATGGTATGAAACGTGACATTTCAGAGTTTGTTTCTAAATGTTTGATTTGTCAGCAAGTTAAAGCTGAGCATCAAGTACTGTCAAGTTTATTACACCCAATCATGATTCCTGAGTGGAAATGGGATAGAGTAACCATGGATTTTGTTTAGGGTTTACCCCTATCTCTGAGTAAGAAAGATACAATCTGGGTTGTAGTTGACAGGTTGACAAAATCGACTCATTTCATTCCTGTGCATACAGATTATTTGCTTGACAAGTTTGCTGAGTTGTATATCTCTGAGATTGTGAGATTACACAGAGTACCTATTTTTATTGTTTCGGATAGAGATCCGAGATTCACATCGAGGTTTTGGAAAAAATTTGCAATGATCTGGGTACAAAATTACATTTCAGTACCGCATTTCACCCACAGATGGATGGTCAATCCAAGCGACTTATTCAGAAACTCGAGAATATGTTACGTTGTTGCATTCTTGAGTTCGAAGGAACGTGGGAAAAGTATTTGCCATTTATTGAATTTATGTATAACAATAGTTTTCAATTGAGTATTAGAATGGCACCATACGAAGCTTTATACGGTTGTAAATGTCGAACACCGTTGTACTGGACTAAGCTAAGCAAGAATAAGATTCACAGGGTTGACATGATTAAAGAGACTAAAGAAAAAGTGAAAGTGATCTGTGATAGTTTGAAAGCAGCGTCAGATCATCAGCAATCATATGCAGACTTGAAACGGAAAGATATTGAGTTTCAGACTGGGGATATAGTGTTTTTGAAAGTATCTCCATGGAAGAAAATACTTCAATTTGGTCGTAAAGGCAAATTAAGCCCGAGATTCATCGGACAGTATGAGATTATCGAGCAAGTTGGACCAATGGCTTATTGGTTAGCATTCCTGTCTGAGTTAGGAAAGATTCATAATGTATTTCACGTGTCGTTTTCAAAGATATCGATATGATCCCTCGCATATTATTTCCCTAACTGAAGTTGAGATTCAGCCTAATTTATCGTATAATGAAGAACCGATCCGAATTCTAGCTTATGAGATCAAAGAGCTGAGAAACAAAAGAATAGCATTAGTGAAAGTTTTATGGCATCAAAATGGGGTTGAAGAAGCTACGTGGGAACCCGAGGATGCTATAAGAAAGTAATATCCAAACCTATTCACTGGTAAGATTTTCGGGGACGAAAATCCCTAAGGGGGAAAGTTGTAATAGCCTTGTTTTAGCTAAACCAGAATGGTGGTTTTGGAACAACAAATCTGATGTCAAAATTTTATTTTAATATTATTTTTGATGTTGACAGCATGTAATTAAATATGTGTGAAAAGTTCGTTAAATAATTTTATCATTTGGATGCTTAATTTGAGAAAAGGATTAAATCGAGTAAGTTACAAAAGTGTTGTACTATTAGCTAAAGGTGTCAAATAGCTATAGAAATTTAAAGTTAAGGTCCTTATGTGGTAATTATACCATTATTATGATAGTGAATGATAATGGCATGGCATTTGGTGTAGTTATTAAATGTTTTTTAAGATAAAATTGGTATTTAGTAAATAAGGTAATTAAAAACATAACAAAATCAATTTTAGTCCCTCTTTTCTCCCTTTGGCCGAATATTAAAGAAGAGGAAGAACCATTATTTCTCATTTAGGGTTCGGCACTTGCATAGCTTGATTAAGGTACAATTTTAGCTCAATTTTGATGATTTTTATGTTTTTATGATCGTTGCTTTGACTACTAGCTAGCCCGTGCCTTAATTTTCAGAATTAATGATGATTTTGTAAAGTTCCATTGATGAATGCTTGAGTTCTTGAATGTTTGATGATGAAAATGAGTATTTTTTGATAGATTATCATGTTTTATAAAGTGATTTTTAGTGAAATTGCCATATGCTTTGATATTGCATAAAATGTTTATATGAGATTGCGGATAATGTTTGAATTGTGAATACGATTATACGGAAGTGTTCAGTGATGAAATCAACAAGCAAAACTTCTCGGTTAAATCTTAAGTACCGTGGTGGTGATGATGATGATGATAATGTAATGTCATTAAATTAATGCATTGGCTTCGGTCCATGATGATGGCACTTCGGGTGTGAATAATACCTTGATTTGGCTACGGGCCATGGTATAGGTATTCAGAGAGGAGTTACCTTGATTTGGTTACAAGCCATGGTATAGATACTCCGGGATAAGTTAGCTTGATTTGGCTATGAGCCATGGTGTAGGTCCTTATCAATTGTGACTCGTGAGTATTTGATTTCTATCCCTAATGGTTCAACGGATAAATAAATGAATGTCGTAGTTGACAAAGAGATTAGTACGAGGTGATACGGGTATGTATGGAATTTATTCAAATACTACATTGAGAAAGTTTAAGGAACTGATATTTAATCATGTTTGAGACATGAATAAGGTTTGTATTAATGTAATGTTAATTTGGTAATGTGCAAATGGTTGAACTATATTATTTGATGAATTGAATTTCTTAACTACGAACTTACTAAGCTATGGAGCTTACTGTGTGTTATTTGTCTATGTTTTATAGATAATCAAAGCTAGCTCGAACTTAAGGATCGTCGGGAAACATTGTCACACTATCGATCATATGTTGGTAATTTTGAAGCTTATATATATGGTATATGGCATGTATAGGTTAGAGTCATTTTGGTATGTTTTGAATTATGATGTTAGCCATGTGATTTAGCTTGTTAATTATGTAAATGTTGGTATGTTTTTAGCCATTTAAGTTGGCTTAAGTTATGTAGTTGATAAGTGATACATGTAATGCATATAATGACTTATATGTTAGCTTGTTTTGGTATGTCTGTCATAGTTATGGATTTAGTTAAATGGATGTTGATTTGGTTAGTTATCAATGTTTGAAAGTTTTGGTATATGGAATTTTTAGTAGTTGAATTTGGTTGCTGATATATATAGCTTGATATATGATTGATTTGGCATGTTTTTGGTTACCTAAAAATGTAATGAAATGGTGCTATTTTAGGTTGATTTGTATGCTTGCGGATAGGGTGGCAAATTGGCTTTATAAATGGCCTATTTTTGTCCACATGTGTAGAGACACGAGTGTGTGTCTCAGCAGTATACGACACATGGTCATGTTACATGGCCGTGTGTCCCCTAGGGTAGCCCTACGAATTAAGTCAGTATACCCTACAGGTTTGACACGGCCTAGACACACAGGTGTGTCTATTGGCCGTGTCTATCACACGGACTCACACATGGGTGTCTGACTGACCATGTGACATAAGTCAGTATACCCCTCTAAATGGAACATGGCCTAGCACACGGGTGTGTGTGGCCATTTCGAAGGGTACACGGTCTAGAAACACGAGCGTGTGGTCGGCCGTGTGACCCAAGTCAGTATGTATGCGTTTTTTTCACATGGCCTGTGACACAGGCGTGTCTTATAGCCGTGTGAGGCACACAGCCTGTTCACACAGGTGTGTGATCTTTTAATTAAATAAAATTTTCTAAGTTTCTTAAAGTTTGTAAATGTTATGGATTTAGTCTCGAATCTCGTTTAACCATGTTTTAAGGTTTCATAGGACTTTATAAGGGACAATGTGATTGTTATGAAAGAATTGTGAGTATGAATGAAAAAGTTATGTATGTAAAGATGTGTATTGATTGGTAATGCCTCATAACCCTATTCCGGTGACGGATATGAGTTAGGGGTGTTACATGCTCAAGTAGTACACTCGAGGTGTACGATTCAATAATCCGTCAATTATTATTCAAGGGTACCCATTAGGGTACTTAACTAAGGAACACACTCTCAAGCCACATATCGTATTGTAACACCCCAAACCCGGCCCAGACGTTATGGCCAGATTTGACATGTCACATGGACTTACGACTTAGTATGCATTCGCTGGTTTAAGTGATTGGGGTGGTCTTTACAAAAACAGTGGTTGAATGAAAAGCCGGTTTATCAATCTTTAGGCTATCCATTTGTTGTGCTTGTTAAGTCTTTAAAATGTTCATTAATTTTGAAAACCCGCACAGCCTAACACTAGCAGTTTCGTCATAGTATAAATATAATTAGAAAATAAAACCATAGCGAAAAAAAGAAATTTAAATAGCAGCCTTATTACAACTTAAAACGCAAAATTAAATCAGAATATAAAAATAATAAAAACAAACTAACTTAGAAAAACCAACTTTGCAGATGATGTGGCCACTCCGAATCCCTCACAGCTCCAAGCCCATTATGGTTGGGGATTTCCTGCTGAGATGAAAATAAAGGGTGAGTTCAGTAAACTCAGTGTGTAACATAACCCAACCATAGCCCAAAACAGATCAAACCTTAGAGTCAGACTTATCTGGGCCTTGGCCCAGAACAGAAATCAAAATGAAACCCATAGGCCCATAGCAGATACAGAACAAATATATCATGAATGTAGAAATCCCAACCCAGAGCCATCCATAACACCCCCGTACCAGCCTTACACCATGTGGGGAGACTACTCGACCCACCCAACCGCTACACACCACAGAAATTGTAGCGAGGCTGCCAGATATTGTGACGAAGTCACCAGATACAGATATTGTGGCTAGGCCACCAGAACAGATATATATATGTGGGGAAGCCACCAAATTGCAGCGAGGTTGCCAGAATGCTTCCTCCATCAATATAAAACCATGTCCCATGCAACATAAATAATATGTCATGGCATACGTATACAGAAATAGAACATCATGCTTTCCAGAAAAAATAACCCTAGGGGTAAAATCGTAATTTTGCATGCATAAGGGTATTTCTGTAATTATTACCTATTGCTAAGATTTCATGCTCATTCTAACATTTACCAAGTATCCAGAAGTACTTACCTTGTCTTTTTACCAAAGTGGGCCAACGGGCCCATTGGCCTGTTTTCGGCCCATGAAGCCCAAAAATACCATTGTGCACGAAAATGCACACTCTGCACTCTAATCATCCAAATGCACCATATTCATTAACAACTGTCTCACGAGCGCTCGCACGCTCGCGAGTTCACAAAATACCAACGTTCCAGTATTTCGGCTTTTACCAATTCAGTCTAAGGGAGGGTGTCGTTTACACACCTGGTTGATGACAATTGTTGATGATATCTCCCACGCGATGATCCTACAATCGATCACTAACACATTAGACTTATGGATTAACGATAACTAACATAAAATCCACGTCAACTAACCTAATCATCCCACAAGTTAGTCATTTACGCACGAGGGGCAAAATAGTCATTTTACCCTCCAGGGGTAAATCGGTAGTCCCACCCTACAGTGGTATTTTAGTAATTCTACAACTTATCCACTTGGGCCTACGGACCCATTGGGACAATATGGCCCATTTCAGCCCATCGCGGCCCGAAATAGTCGTCCTACTGCTAGAGTAATGAGAAATACACACCTGTTAGGAGACTGCAGTTAATCCGCGCTCCAAACACTCTTAACTGACGCCCAACCCAAACGAGCACGTCACAAAGCGTAAGGGATCAGCCAAGAAGGGTATGCCTACTCTCCTCATGGTTTGCTCTATTTAAAGCCAGCTCTCCATCTACTCTTATGTTAGCTTCCCGATGTGGGATCCCTCCACCACCAGAGTTTAAAACCAACACCAACTCTTGTCGTCCCAACATAGCAAAATAATCAACCTCTCACATGCCAACTCACGCCACCACCACTAGGCCATCAACTTATTTGTGTCATAAATCCAACACATTAAACTTTAAAGCGCACCTACTTGCTTCCAAATTTATTGAAAAACCAAAATATATTGCAAGAGCCAAGAGTTGAACCTTAGACCCCTTGCTTCCTCCATGGCGTCACTTCCTTGTCCCCTAAGTGGCGCCACCTTGCCACTACACCATACTGCTTTTTGTGTCATCTTTTACCCCTTTACTCTTAAAAGCCCAAACGTCAATTGCATCACCTGTTCATAAAATTAAAATTCCGAAGACTACCACGGATTTAACTTAAGTTTGGGCCTTCCAAAGGCCTACTAACCTACTAAAATATATATATTTTAACCAACCAGAACACACACAAATTTTAAAAATCACAGAAACACAGAAATATATATTTTAACCAACCAGAACACACACAAATTTTAAAAATCACAGAAACACAAAAAACCCGAAAATTGGGGCGTTACACGTATAACAGGATTACCAGTCCAGGCTAAATCCTTTATAAAACGTATGCTCAAAAGAGCTCAATTAGGATTACTAGTCTAGGCTAAACTCTAATCATAACGTATACTCGAGAGGAATTACATTAGGATTACCTGTCCGGGCCAAATCCTTTCTATAATAAGGTCAATAGGATTTCTTTTCCGAGCTAAATTTTGTCCGCAAAAAATGCAAGACCTCATCCATTTCGGGAAAGCACATATATTCATCAAAATTCAATATTCAATTGGGACTTAACCCTTTTTCACCATTTGAAGCATGTATTAAAATTTCCATTATAGTATTCAAGCAATGCATTTCAATATAAGTCACATTACATTCAAACACAATATTCAATTAACCTAATTACATACTCGATTAAGTTACACGAACTTACCTCGACACTTGTTCGCGTATAAAATCTGCTAATCCAGAACCTTTTCTTTTCCTCGGTCTAACCTCAAATTTGTGTTGTCTAGATCTATATAAATAGCTTTAATCATCAATTTCACATATTTCATATTTATTTGGACTCAATTTATATCCTAGGTAAAATTATCATTTTGCCCCTCACTTTTTCATAAATTCCAATTTCGTCCCTCGGCTCGAAAATGAAACTTATGTAATTTACTCCCTATTTCTAGCCTAACCAAAATCCCATTACAAAATTTATTGCACATGTACTCAAAAAAATTTAGAATTTTTCTTTAATTTCAAAAGTTTACATTTTAGTCCCTAAATCATGTTTTCATCAAGAATCACTTTGTAAAAGTTGTTTATCTATCAACAACCATTCATTTTCTACCATAAATTTCTAATTTTCAGCATATTGATCCATGACCCAAATTTCGTACCTTGATAACTTTTCAAATTAATCCCCCAAATAGATAGATTAGACTATCCCGGTTTTAAAAATATTAAAATTACTAAAAACGGGACAAGGAAACTTACCCAATTAGGCCATGAAAGTTTCTTCTCTCTCCTAGGGTTTCCATATAATTTTGGGGTTGAAGATGACAAAATAATAAGATGATATCTTTTATCATCTTTTTAATTAATTAATTATGTAAATTTCCAATTTAGTCCCTACTCTTTTCTAATTTTTCCATGGAAGCGTCACCAAAAATCTACATACTTTTCTTTAATGGTCTAATTACCATATAAGGACCTCTAGTTTTGAATTCCATAGCTATTTAATCCTTACAGCGACTAGAATTCAACTTTCGCATTTTATACGATTTAGTCCTTCTCGTAATTAAACACTTCATCGATAAAATTTTCGTATAAAAAATTTCACACATGTCTATCATAATACGAGCCATATAACAAAATAAAAATAAATTGTATTCTCGGGTCGAATTTGTGGTCCCGAAACCACTGTTCCAATTTTACTGAAAAATGGGGTGTTACAAAGCTTATCCGGGCTATAACAGGAAACTAATAAGAGTTTAGAACAAAAAGCTCATGTGAGCTTAAAAAGTAACTCCAAAGAGCTATTATTAAGAAGCTTCAGATAACCATATATCAGGAAGTTCAAGCGAGCCTATATCGTGATGCTCACAAAGAGCTGCGGTATGTACGCAATACATGCAGGATCAATACCGATCATAAAACAAGACGCTCACAAAGAGCTACGGTATGTCCGCAGCACATACAGGATCAATAGCGATCGGGATGCTCACAAGAACTATAACAGCCAGGTTTAGACCCTAGTCAGAATAACAGTTTTGAGAACACGAATCTGAGGTCAAAAAATTATTTTAATATTACTTTCCATGCTCATTATACATGAATTGATATTTTTGAAAAATTCGTATGAAAATTTTCTCGTTTGTGTGCTTAATTTAATGAAAGGACTTAATCACAGAAAATGCAAAATTAGCATGCTATGTGTTAAAAGTGCTTAAATTTTATGTCTTATTACATGAAAGGTCCTTATTTTGTAATTTGACCATGGTTAGTGGGATTGGTCATAAATAACCTTAAAATGGGTGAATTAAAATGTTTTAATTAAGGGGAAAATTAGTAATTGGTGAATTAATATGTGTTATAATAAAACAAAACATGATAATGGATGATTATTCATCCTTGTTGACCGATTATATCAAAAGAAAAGAGAAGAAAAGTTGGTTCTAGGGTTCGGCTAGAAGAATTTAAGATTAAAGTATGGTTTTTGATCCATTTTTGATAATTTCTACGTTTTTCTGATCGTTTCTTTGAGTTCTATCTAGCCCATGTCTCAATTTTTGAAAGTGTTGATGATTTTAAAAGTTTCCATTGATGAATGCTTGAGTTTTATGATGTTTGATGATGAAATATGTAAGCTTGGTGCTTGATATGCATGTTTTGTAACGCGATTTTAAGTAAAAATGCATATTAGGGATTAAATTGAGAAAAGTGTAAATGGAAGGGTTAAATTGTAAAATAAATAAAATATATGGGTTTCTAAGGACCATAGGAAGATTCAGCTAAGGCATGATTGGGATGAATTTTGTATATTTTGGTGTTTTGTGTAATAAGGACTAAAATGTCAAAATGTGAAAATTAGGGGCTAATGTGCAAAAAGGCTAAATTATGTGATTATGAATTTAATTGAATTAATGTGAGATTGAATAAGTGAATTTGAATTTATATAGATCAAGAAAGGAAGAATTTAAACCTATATCGAGGCAAAAATAAAGTGCTCAATTGATCAACTATTATCATCGTTTTTGCGTTTGAGGTAAGTTTGTGTATAATACATATTGACAGATAGAGGCTTCGCACAACCGAGTTTCTCACCTTAGGGTGCACCTGTTCTATCTGTGAAAAAGAAAGACGGTACGATGAGAACGGGCATTGATTATCGTCAGTTGAACAAAGTGACTATCAAGAAAAAATATCCTCTGCCTCGCATTGACGATTTGTTTGATCAATTGAAAGGGGCTATAGTGTTTTCAAAGAGAGATTTGAGATCGGGCTACTATCAGTTACGAGTGAAAGACTCTGATGTGCCAAAAACTGCTTTCCGAACAAGGTATGAACACTATGAGTTTTTAGTTATGCCTTTAGGATTAACGAATGCACCTGCTGTTTTTATACATTTGATGAATAGAATTTTTAGACCGTATTTAGACCGATTTGTTGTCGTATTCATTAATGACATTTTGATTTATTCGATGAAACTAAGTATGCCGAACATTTGAGAATAGTGCTACAGTCTTTGCAAGATAAGAAATTGTATGCGAAGTTTAGCAAATGTGAATTTTGGTTACACGAAGTTGATTTTCTGGGCCATATTGTATCAGCACCTGGTATTTGAGTTGATCCGATCAAGATTTCAGCTATTTTGGATTGGACACCTCCAAGAAATGTTTCTGAAATCTGTAGTTTTCTGGGACTTGCTGGATATTATCGACTGTTCGTAAAAGGCTTTTCAATGATCACGACTCTATTGACGAAACTGCTTCAGAAGGACATGAAATTTGATTTGTCTGAAAAGTGTCAGAAAAGTTTTGATCAGTTGAAAGCCTTATTGACTGAAGCTCCAGTGTTAGTACAGCCAGAATCGAGTAAAGAATTCGTGATTTATAGTGATGCTTCATTGAACAGTTTGGGCTGCATTTTGATGCATGAAGGCAAAGTCATACCTATGCTTCGAGATAGTTAAAGTCGCATGAAAAGAACTATCTGAGGCACGACCTTGAGTTAGTTGTCATTGTATTTGCTTTGAAGATTTGGCGCCACTATTTGTTCAGTGAAAAATGTCACGTTTATTCTGATCACAAAAGCTTAAAATATTTGATGACTCAGAGAGATCTGAACCTGCGATTCAGAAGATGGCTAGAATTGATGAAAAATTACGAGCTTGTTATTGATTACCATCCAGGAAAGGCCAATGTTATTGCTGATGCTTTAAGCCAAAAATCATTACTTGCTTTGCGTGCGATGAATAATCAGTTAAATTTTTCTGATGATGGTTCGATTTTAACGGAATTGAAAGCGAGACCTTTTTTTTTACAGCAGATTATTGATGCTTAGAAGGTTGATAATGAGATTTTAGCAAAATGAGCTCAATGTGAAGTAGCTTTTGATTTTGAATTTTGAGTTGATGCTAAAGGTTGTTTGAGATTTAGAGGCCGAGTATATGTTCCGACAAATCCAGATTTAATTCAAATGATTTTTAACAAAGCTCATAACAGTCAGTTATCTATTCATCCAGGTAGTACTCAAATGTATAATGATCTAAGACAGCTTTATTGGTGGCATGGTATGGAACGAGATATCTTAGAATTTGTTTCGAAATGCTTAATTTGTCAGCAAGTTAAAACTGAGCATCAGGTTCCGTCTGGGTTACTTCAATCGATTATGATTCCAGAGTGTAAATGGGACAAAATCACGATGGATTTTGTATCGGGTTTACCTCTGTCACTGAGTAAGAAAGATGCAATCTGGGTTGTTGTGGATAGATCGACTAATTCGGCTCATTTCATCCTGGTTCGTATAGATTATTCACTTGACAAGCTTGCTGAGTTGTACATTTCTCAGATTGTGAGGTTACATGGAGTACCTATTTCTATTATTTCAGATAGAGATCCAAGATTTACATCGTGGTTTTGGAAGAAACTGAAAGATGCATTAGGTATGAAACTACACTTTAGCACTACTTTTCACTCACAGACGGATGGTCAATCTGAGTGGATTATTTAGATACTCGAGGATATGTTGAGATGTTGTATTCTTGAGTTTGAAGTACGTGGGAATGATACTTGCCACTGATTGAATTTGCATATAATAATAGCTTTCAATCGAGCATTAAAATGGCTCCTTACAAAGCTTTGTACAGTCGTAAATGTCAAACACCGTTGTATTGGTCAGAACTCAGTGAAAATAAAATTCACGGGGTTGATTTGATCAGAGAAATAGAAGAAAAAGTGAAAGTAATACGTGATAGTCTGAAAGCAGCTTCGGATCGTCAAAAATCATATGCAGATATGAAAAGAAAAGACATTGAATTTGAGATCAGCGAAAAAGTCTTTCTAAAAGTATCTCCGTGGAAGAAAATACTTTGATTCGGTAGTAAAGGCAAATTGAGTCTGAGGTCCATCGGACCATATGAAATCATTGAGCGTGTCGGGCCAGTTGCGTATAGATTGTTATTGCCACCTGACCTAGAAAGGATCCACAACGTAGTTCATGTATCAATGCTACAAAGATACAGATCAGATCCTTTGCATGTCATTTCCTCGAATGAGGTTGAAATTCAGCCTAATATGTCTTATGATGAAGAATCAATATAGATATTATCTCGTGAGATCAAAGAGTAAATAAGAAAATAGCGTTAGTGAAAGTGTTATGGCATCGGCACAGGGTTGAAGAAGCTACGTGGGAACCCGAGGATTCTATGAGAAAATAATATCCAAACCTATTCACTGGTAAGATTTTCGGGGACGAAAATCCCTAAAGGGGGGAAAGTTGTACTAGCTCGATTTAGACCATAGTCAAAATAGTGGTTTTGGGACCACGATCTGAGGTCGAAAGTTATTTTAATATTATTTTCTGTGCTCATTATACGTGAATTGATATCTGCGAAAATTTCGTATGAAAATTTTCTCGTTTGTGTGCTCATTTTAATAAAAGGACTTAACCGCAAAAAATGCAAAATTGGCATGCTCTGTGTTAAAATTGCTTAAATGTTATGTCTTATTAAATGAAAGGTCCTTATGTTGTAATTTGATCATAGTTAGTGGGATTGGTAGTAAACAACCTTAAAATGGGTGAATTAAAATGTTTTAATAAAGGGGCAAATTAGTAATTGGTGAATTAATATGTGTTATAATAAAACAAAACATGATAATGGATGATTATTCATCCTTTTTGGCCGATTATATCAAATGAAAAGAGAAGAAAAGTTGGTTCTAGGGTTCGGCTAGAAGAATTTAAGATTAAAGTATGGTTTTTGATCCATTTTTGATAATTTCTACGTTTTTGTGATCGTTGCTTTGAGTTCTAGCTAGCCCATGTCTCAATTTTTGAAAGTGTTGATGATTTTAAAAGTTTCCATTGATGAATGCTTGAGTTTTATGATGTTTGATGATGAAATATGTAAGCTTGGCGCTTGATATGCATGTTTTGTAACGCGATTTTGAGTAAAAATGCATATTAGGGATTAAATTGAGAAAAGTTTAAATGGAAGGGTTAAATTGTAAAATAAATGAAATATATGGGTTTCTAAAGACCATAGGAAGATTCATCTAAGGCATGATTGTGGTGAATTTTGTATATTTTGGCATTTTGTGTAATAAGGACTAAAATATCAAAATGTGGAAATTAGGGGCTAATGTGCAAAAAGGCCAAATTATGTGATTATGAATTTAATTGAATTAATGTGATATTGAATAAGTGAATTTGAATTTATATAGATCAAGAAAGGAGGAATTCGGACCTAGATCGAGGCAAAAACAAAGTGCTCGTTTAATTGACTATTATCATCGTTTTTGCGTCCGAGGTAAGTTCGTGTATAATACATATTGTTTAAACAATGTTTATATGAGTTGAAATGAATAAAAATTTGATTGTGAAGTTTGAGTATGTGAATTGTGGATTGACTATATGAGGAGCTAATTGTGCGAATAAAGAAATAACTACGGCTACTAAAATGGCACTAAATGTGCGAGATTAAAACAGCTTTGGCTGAATAAATGGCACTATGTGTGCGATACCGATATTAATTCAGTTTATTGTAATGGCAGTAAGTGTGCGAAACTATTATAGCTTGGGCTACTTAATTGGCACTAAGTGTGCGAGTTCATTGAACATTAAAGATGATCAAAGGAATTAGTGCATCGAGTATTGATATGATAAATGTGATAGGTATGAACAAGATGGTAGAGGTATGTACCGAACCTATGTGGTTGTATGATTAGTAAGGAATGAAAATGAGTAAGCTATGTTTATGATCATGTTGAAAGGGTATAGGTATGTACTAAAAAATTTATGAGTGATGAGCTCGATGTATATTGGACTTTGATAAGAATGTAAATAAGTAAGTCATACCTATGAAAACGACTTTATGACGACCTAGTAAATATTAGTCGATGCCTATGGTGTATAATTATGTGGTAAATCTGATGGATGATTATGTGTGAGGCTTTTAGGTCAAATTAAATTGGGACATGATATGTTTATCCCTTCACCTTATGGCCTAATGAATATGAAAAGAGAAATTGATTGGCATAAAAGCCGATTTAAAGATAATTATTAAAGGGTAAAATTAGCATTGAAACAGTTTTGGACAGCAGCAGAAGTCCGTCTTTGAAAATCCACCAAAAATTTTGGAAATCGAATTAGAGGCTGAATAAAATATTAAATTAAAGATTATTTAGTCTAGTTTCATATAGAGGAAACGGCGTAAGCAAAATAAGTTTATATTATGAGATATTTGAATTGTTGTGAGATAGAGTCAGAATGATTTTGAAATCCCCTATTTCAATTTGGGAAAATCATTAAAAATTGTACAAAAATAATTATGGGTTATAATTTATATTCCTAGAATTCTTAATACGTCTATTTTCAAAAAAAACAAAAAGGAGCATCATCTGGATCCCGTATAAGAAGATAATTAATTTTTAGTCAAGAGGGGTCGGAGCTATCAAACAGCAAAATAGGGGTGAATTTAAAGAAGAAACTGTACTTATTTCTAGACCAAAAATTCTAAAAATTTTATGGTAAGAAGATATTTGAGTCTAGTTTTAGGGAAAATTAGCAGACCTTGATTTAGAGTTCTATAGCTCAAGATATAAATAATTTAATGACTACAACTTGAGAAAATAGCTTGACTTGAACATAAGTAAAAGTGCAAATATGGTTGTATTACCTTGAGAAGCAAGTTGATAAATTGCTTATTATTTTCATATGGTCTTACTAAGTGATAAAGTTTACTCCCTTCCTTTCCTTTTCTTTAGTGTTGACAGGTTAGCTCGGGGTTGGAGATCGTCGGAGGTGGCACCACACTATCAAACCATCACCTTTGGAATATTGATATATACATATTAAGCGTTTTCAAGTGAGTGGCATGTATAGGGGACTTGGTTTTTTTATGATATGTGTTAACATGACTAGCCAAATGTATTGGCCTAAATTAAGTTATTTGTATATGGTCATGAAGGGTGGCTCATATTGATTATGGTTTGTAAACGTATCTATCTATGTTATGTTCTAATGCTTGTAATGTGATTATGCTTGTTGGCCATATATGGTTGGTGTTATGAAATATATGCATTATGAATGTTTTATGACCAATATAAATGGTCATGGCCATGAATTAAATGTGTAATATGAAAATAAAGATGTGAAGGATTAAGGGTAACTTAAAGGCTTGGAAAAATAGCCTAGGTGTTGGCCACACGGGTTGAGACACGGCCGTGTGTCTCAACCGTGTGGGGGACACGGCTTTAGCACACGGGCATGTGGCTTGGCCGTGTGGTCCAAATTATTTGCTAACGTCATAGTCAGAGAGTTACACGGCCTAATGACACGGCGTTTGACCTTGTATCATGGAAAAATTTTCTAAGCTTTCCCAAAACTTCCTAAGGTTCTCGGTTTAGTCCCTAGCTACTTTCAATGCATGTTTTAGGGCTTCGTAGGCCTGTTGATGGGACATTATGCATGTGTTCGAAAATTTTTGATACGAATGAAATTTTGTAGCCCAGTTTTTGCATGTTTGTGAACGATTAAGTTCGGTAATGCCTTGTACCCTGTTCCAGTGTCAAACAAAAGTAATGGCTATTACAGGTGGTCTCGGTAGTGCAAGAATTTTACACTTCTTTTAGGGATCAAGAAATAAAAAAAAGAATAAATTGGGACACTGTGACAATAAGGGTTGAAATGCTACTGATCACTCTTAGGGAGATGTGAGTTCTACAATGCACCTTTCTATAACAAAGACTTCCTTAGTTGCACAAATTTAGAAAATTTTGAGAATATAAACATGGAAGATGTTATTAAGTACTTGACTCAAGGTAGAGATACATGAAACTATAAGCCAGATACAGAGTTGCCCACTAATTTCAATCAAGAAATAATGTTCCCCATTGAGAAAATATGGATGTGATTTATCGGCACTAGAATTGTACCCATTCTAAATGTTTTCAACATGCATACTTTTCGAGCTATTTAGTTATATGGCATTTTCAAGCGCAAGTAGGGTTGTGTGGGAAAATGGACATAGCCAGAAAGTTAGAATCTTTTTTTTTTCATTTGGTGACTAAATTGTGTCAATAGGTAGGAGTTTCAATGGGCAAGAATGAACAGTTCATGAAACCAACAAAAAGCATAATTGGAGATTCATTGTACACCCAATATGTTGAGCTTCAAAGGAAACAAATCATAAATTGGAATCAGAGAAGGAAGGAAAAGATGGATGTCCCAATATCACTTAAGAAAAAGGAGAAGACAACAATTCGAAGAGGAACTAGTAGGAGCATGAAGGAGAAGCTTGATAAGATGATTCGGTGGATGCAGGAAACAGGCTGGTACTCCAAGAATTTGCAAAAATGAACGGGTTACGCACTCTAAATTATCCCTCGGACATCTTTAGGTCGACTCCAACTCATCAAGATGAAGGGCTAATCTTAACGAGGAAGGTGCTGCTCAAGAGTACCCTAGAACGGAGGGAAAATATGAAGCGGCATTTCAGCCACAATTTTCTACACCCAAAGGGGCTTGTTGTGACAACCCTAAATTGACCCTAGTCGGAAAGTGGTTTCGGGACCACTAAACCGAGTCATCGGAGTATTTGAATATGATATTTATTGTCTAAAATATGTGAATATGAATGTGTGAAAGTTTTAAGCTTCGATTTAGTCGATTGCATGTGAATTTAGTTAATAGGACTTATGTGTGACACTTTTGAAATGTGATAGGTTAACCTATAAGGAACTATTAATGTATGTTATAAAAATGATGGGTTTGCATGTCAAATTAACCAAAAAATCAAGATGGTGGCCGGCCATGCTATGGGTTAAAGCATATTATAAACATTTTGTGTTAATGTTTTATGTTAGAAATAATAAAATAAAAGGTTAGTAATAAAGTAATGAAAAGGGAGGGGTGATGAAAACAAAGTTGTCTCATCCATGCTCCCCCATTGCCGTGACTTGAGGAAGGAAGAAGAAGAGGATTCTCTTGCTTCATGTTCGGTTGGTTGATGTTTAGGAAGAGCTCAAGAGCCTAGAGGATCAAAGTTGGATAAGGGAAAGGAAAAAGTGATCGAATAGCCGTCGAAATCGTTCGACAACATCCGAGGTAAGTCTTCGAGTAATGAAACTTAGTTTATGATTTGATTAAGTCATGACATATAAGCATAACAAATAAACGGTGATATAATGATTCTACTTGAATTATATATTGAGGTGATTAGTTTATACCTATGACGGGTAGCCGAATGTGTATAGAGATCATGTTATAAAGCCAATCAAAATCATGCTCTTTGTATGTGGCTATTGAGCCGAAATTGGTAAGGTTTGATAAGTGTCTTGTGTTTGAGCTTTAGTAATGAAAATGAAATATGGATGTGTCATGATTTATTGATATTTGTGCATGATTATTCGAATGATATCCGGGCTAAGTCCCGAAGGCATTTGTGCTAGTGACTATATCCGGACTAAGTCCCGAAGGCATTTGTGCTAGTGACTATATCCGAGCTAAGACCCGAAGGCATTTGTGCGAGTTGCTATATCCGGCTAAATCCCGAAGGTACTTGGGTTTGGAAGTGAGCGACCTTACTGTAATAATTTCAATTAATACGCTCATAAAATCCAAACGATAAGGTATGTTTCGTATATGCTTCGGAAAAGTCGATTCTAATTAAATAGTATCCGCTCAATTGATTAACGAACTTTCAGCCTTTAGTTAGGTTTGAAACCTTGTGTATGAATATATTGATTGAAGCGTGGAGTAAGTATGATTTTGAGAATATGCATATATGAAATTATTCATTTAGCCATATGAACGTTATACTTTAGTCGTAACTAATTTCATTACTCAAAACTTACTAAGCATTAAATGCTTATTCTGTTTCTTTGATTCTCTGTTTTATAGATTTTGTTCGTCAGCTATCGGACTCGGGATTGTCAAAGTCAAAGTCGTCCACACTATCTAAGCCCTTTTGGTACTCTTTTAGTTAAACTTTGATAACGGCATGTATAGGATTGACCTTCGTTGTTAATTAAGTACCTTTTTGGTATTGTATATATTCGGTTGGCCATGCGAAAATGGCTTATATATTTGAGCATAGCGTTATAATCATTTTGTATATATATATGGTTATTGAGAAGTGTGGAAATGCTTGGCAATGATTAGCCATTGGAATGGTTAATCACGATCATATTTGGTGCTATGTATGTTAAATGGCTAGTTGAATCATGGAAACTATGAAATAGGTAAAATCTGCCTTAAAATAGATGCTGACAGCAGCAGTGATGTGAGTTTGAAAAATCACTAAAAATAGTAGAAATGTAATTAAATAATGAATAAATTATGTAATCGAACCTTGATGAGTCTATTTTCATATGGAAGAAGCGAAACAACCATATGAGCCGTATTTTATGAGATGTTTAAGTTTTTGTGAAACAGGGCCAGAGCGATTACTGGATCCCTGTTCTGAATTTGAAAATTTACCATAAATTAACCAGAGACAATTAGAAGTCATGCTTTATATTTATAGATTCCTTTTTGAGTCTAGTTTCATTAGAAACAAACGGAATAAGTATTGAAGCTTTGTACAGGGAGATATCTAAGTCGTAATACATGAAGGTCAGAGTAGTCAAACCCTGAAACAGGGGAGATTTTAACTAATAAACTGTACTAATTTGCTTGACCAAAAATTCTAGAAAAAACTTTGTAGATGGACATATGAGTCTAGTTTCAGGAAAAATTTACAGAATCGGTTTTCGAGTTTTGGAACTCGAGATATAATTTTTAAGGTGACAGTGATGCAGTTAGCCAGCTTATCTGGAAATTTTAAAATGAACTGTGTAAATGAATGAATTAAGTCCGTTAACACCTCGTGTTCGACTCCGGCAACGGTCTCGAGTACGGGGCGTTACACTTGTCATATGAAGCCCAACTCATCATGCACCTTCAGCGGGTGGGAACTCTAAACATGTCAAAGGAAAGGGAAAAGCTCCGATGAAAATGAGGCAGGAACCACAGTGGGATGATGAGGAGGAGGATTGAACATTTTTATATTCATTTTCAAAGACTTGTATTAATTCTTGATAATTTTGATTCAGACATTGTAGGAGTAGGATTAATAGCACATATTTAGTTATCTTTTGTTTAAGTTTTCTATGTAGGAGTCCAGCACGAAGGAGACAAACAATTCAAGCTTAACATGATCATAGAAGGAAGCACCCACCATTAGCAGTTGGAGCAACCATGATCAATCGGGTAATGTAACATCCCATTTTTCTATGGTGTTAGAAATAGTGGTTTCAGGGCCACCAAATCGAACGAGTTTGTAAATATTATTATATAATATTTATGAGTCAAATATGGTTTTAAAAAGGTTTTTGATTTGATAAATTATGTTATATAAATGATTTATTAAGTTCAAATGGTATGATCCTAAGGTCAAGTTATTTTAGAAAATAAGGTATTGGGACCTCGTTTTTATAAATTGAGTCATAAATATTTTAATAAGTATTTGCACAGTGTCATTAATGTGGTATTAAAGTTTATTTGAAAAATTTTAACGTTTCGATGATTAATAAATTAAAAAGGACTAAATTGTAAAAAATGAAAAATTTGATCACTGTTTGATTTGAGTGATTAAATGGCTTCATGAATGAAAGTATATGGACTAATATGATAAATATACCATATTATATCTAAGTGGGCGATTGGTTTTCTTTTATTATGAAAATATGTATGTTTTATTAATTAATTAAAACAAATTAAAAGGTAATAAAATAAGTTAAAGATATCATTTTTTACCTTTTATTTTTTGGCCAAATTTGAGAAGGAAGAAAGCCATTGATAAACCTTTAAGCTATGGAAAAACTTCATAGGATGCATGTAAGTCCATTTTAGCCCCGTTTCTTGTAATTTTTCTATTTGTGAGATCGTTGCAACTAGGTCCAGCTAGCTCATACATTCGATTTTGAAACTGTTAAAGATTTTGAATGTTTCCATTGATGAATCTTGTGATTTTTTATGTTAAATGATGAATTTGTAATGTTGATTGATAATTAAAAGTATTTTGTTAAGTGATTTTTTTATGAATTTATCAATTAGGGACTAAATTTTTAAATTAATAAAAGTAAAAGTGGATACCATGAATGGGACTAAATTTTTAACAATTTGAAATTGATTAGGGACTAAATTTACTTAGAATTGAGCATATCCAAATTGTTAAATTGTTGCATCAATGGGCTGTTTTGGATACCATGAACATTTGGATAAGCTCAATTCTAAGTAAAAGTGGTTAATTTGCATGTTTTGAGCTCAGAGACTAAATTGAATAAAAGTAAAACTTTAGGGGTAATTTTGTAAAAACGTAAAAAGTGTTTAAACTGCATAAAATGAATTTTTTTATTGTCTAAATTAATATATTGAATGAAATTATTAATTTAGATCAAGAATGGGTGGAAAATCGAGGAAAAAGGAAAATTACCAAAATGCCCCTAAACCTTGGTGTTTTTGCAATTTAGCTATATAAGCTCATATGAATTGTATTCTATATAATTTTGATTTAATTGAATGTTAATATGTGATTACATTGTGATTAAATCAATATATATATGTTAGTATGCAATTTACTATGTTATGAAACTACGTAAATCTAACGACGTACGACGATTACCGAACCTCGTTTGAACCTTAGGAATTCTTAGGATACAAATGACATTTCATTAGGTTTTACATGATTTGGGTGCTAGCCCTGAACGTCCTATCGATGGCTGAGGTCCGACATGTGTTGCGGATACTCCACAGCTCGTTTGAGCAGCATTGTGTAGCTATGTTCCTACCCATAGCTCATGTGAGCATATATGTACAGGAATTGACAGATTATAGTTATATGAGTTAGCACACTATGTGTGAGCTATCCCAGGTATCCAACGATATTCTAAATGGTTCAATATGCATTATTCGGATTTGAAACGTAAGAGAATGATATGAATTATAACATGTAGATGTGAGAACATCCTTAATATGATGATACATGTAAATTATATAGGTCGAGATGAGTTATAAAGTCATGAGATACATGTCGTGGCTAAATGGCTATTTATGTTAATGTGCATATGAATTATATCTTGTATGCTAACATGTTTGGTGTAAATGCTTAGGCTTTGGCCAAGTTGTGGTTGGATTATGCCATGGGCTTTGGCCAAGTTGTGGTTGGATTATGCCATGTTAAACTTATAAGTTATGCATTAAAATGGTAAGTGCTCCAATGGAAATATGCTTGTGTTCATGAAAAAGTGGTAAGGTTTAAATTATGTAATTTCTTATGAAATGGTTTATCATGTGGTTAATTCCAAAAAGAGCTATGTTTAAATGCACTAGCTTGTGGCTATGGTTGATGATACACTTATGTCCTGTGTGTTATGCATATGAAATCAGTGTGGAAAGGTAATGAAATAGTAAGTTCATACTTGAAGTGTAAAATGATGAAAAAGAGAATGATGAGTTGAATTGATGTTGTTATTTAAGTTAAAGAAACTAAATGCAATGGAAAGTAATGAAATACAAATGAAAATAATAAAATTTGAAAGGGTTTAAAGTTTTATAAAATCCTACTATGCTAGGGATGATATGTATATGTGATGCTGTGGATTTATTCACTTTATGAGTTGTTGAATATGGTTTCATGAATCTTATGGTATTAGTATAGGATTGTTCTTTATATGTATAAATTTCATATTTGAAATAGATAATGACTAAAGTTTATACGAGCTTACTAAGTATTCATTACTTACGTAGTTGTTTTCCCTTTACTTTTTAGATTATTGGAAGCTCGATCGAGTTGAAAGCTCGTCGGAGATCTATCACACTATCCAGCGGTTATATCGATAGATTTTGATGTCTTGGTTAAGGTTATAATGGCATGTATAGGTGAACTTATGATTGATAATTAATTGAATGTTAGTTGATATGTTTGGCATGTATATGTCATTTTGGGTGATCTAGCCTTGGTACATTTGGTGCCTTGTTGATATGCATTAATTTGATAATCTATTAAAGCTTATTTGAATGGCCAAAGTGATATATGATGAATTGACTTCAACATGGTCAAGATATGGTATGTTTTGGAAAGGTTTTGAACTAGATATGGCATGAATCTAATATGGTGTGGTGACTGTGTAGCAATTATGTTATGTTTTGGCATGGAAACATGTAACATCCCTAACCCCTATCTGTCACCGGAATAGGGTCACGGAGCATTACCGGAGTTTACAGATCAAGTACAGAAAATTTATATCATTTACTATTCATATTCAAAATCAATCATATCTTCCCTTAATTGGGTCCTCAAAGCCCAAAATACACGTTAGAAACAAATCGGGACTAAACTGAAAACTCAAACAAATTTTTGGGAAATTTCAAAAATTTTTTAGGTGCAGGGGACACTCGCCCATGTGGTCAGGCCGCATGGCTCACACGACCAAGTGACAACCCATGTCTTAGGCCGTGTGGGAATTCGGTGTGAGGCACACGGCTGTGTCTCAGCCTGTGTTTAAACTAAGGTAGCTACTAACTTGGGTCACACGACCAGCGAAACGTCTGTGTGTTAGGACGTATAGACAATTTAATTTTCAAAAATAGGTGCAAGATTCACACGGCTGAGACACATGCCCGTGTCTCTGCCTGTGTGATAAATTCTAAGCATTCAGTTTCTCAATTCTTAAGATGTAGGGGACACACAGCCAAACCACACGCTCGTGATTATGGCCATGTGTCACACATGGCTCAGACACACGCCCGTGTGTCTACCCATGTTGACAAAAATAGGCCATTTTCATGGTCACTTTTCTCACCCAAATTGTCTTCAACCAACATCAATACTTACATACACATACCAACCAATTCAAGACATTAAAACCAAGCCAATATTAACATTATATAAGATATATCATCACATGTATTCAAACTTACCTTTTGTGAGGCATATATGCTTTCCTTAATTCAATCTAACCATACCAAGCACTCATTTATTAACCATATTATAATCTCATATATATATTCACTAAACATACCATCATTAGCCATTCCAATAGCTAGATTACAAACAACTATTTATATCCCAACATTGGCCAAGTTAACCTATACATGCCATCATACCAAAATAAGTCTACTATGTATACCAAAACGAGTTGAAGGATAGTGTGATGGTGCTTGCAACACCTCTCACATTTATCCGATGTCGGGACAGGGTTCGAGGTGCTAGTGGACTTAACTCAAGCACTTTCATACTAAATTAGCCATGAAATTTTGTTCAAATTTAAAACTTTTCATTTCACATGCATACTGTCCTTTAAACGGGCTCACGAGGCCCAAAACATGCATTAGAGATGGTTCGGGACTAAACCAAGAACTTAAGAAAAACTTGGAAAATCTTATGCTTTAAGGCTCCACACACCCATATGGATAAAGAGCACACACCTGTGTGCTAAGGACACGCCCATGTCCCGTACCCGTGTCTAAAAACCTGGACATTCTGCCAATTTGGTCATGAACAAAATGAAGCCACACGGCCAAGGCACACGCCCGTGTCATATGGCCTTGTCCTTCACACGGCTGAGACACACAGTCGTCTCTCTGCTCATGTATTAACTACCATGCATTCTGACTTGAATTTCCAAGGTGCAGGGGACACACGGCTGGGTCACACGCCCGTGCGTCTACCCATGTGGACAAATACAAGGCTATTTTCCAAGCCATTCTGTCACCCTCACAACATACACACACATACTATTACAATAGCATACAACAAGGCATACATGGGCACTTAAATGTCCATAAACATGTTATGATCATGTCAATTTCTCATACAATAGATATCATAGATTTTACTCACATCTTTACCACATTCATACCATAATCATTATAAACTCATCACATAAGACCATAGCACATGCATGCATATATAAATAGGTTTACAACCTAAATAGATAATGTAAGCCAATACATTTGGCTAAAACAAATGTCACACACTCAAATATTTAAACTCCTATACATGCCATAGACTCAAGGTACTTGAAATCACTTACACCAATCGCAATAGCTTTTGATAGGGTGATAATATCTCTAAAGAACTCGAACCCGAGCTAACCTGGCAACACTAGAGAACATGGGAAAGGAAGGGGGTAAGCTTTACACTTAGTAAGTTCATATGAAAACAATAAGCAACTTATTAACATGCTTTTATCAATGTTCCCAACCTATTCTCAAGTTCATAATAAGTTATCTTCTTGTACAATAGTCAATAAAATATTTATATATAGAGCTACAAAACTCCAAAATAAGTTCCGTTAATTTTCATTAAAACTAGACTCATGTACCTTTCTACCATTAAATTTCCAGAATTTTTGGTTTAGCCAAATAGTACAGTTTATTCCTCAAAGTTACCCTTGATTCACTGTCTGAAAATTTCGACCCTTCTGTACTAAAGTTCAATTATCTCATAGCATAGGACTTGAATAATGTTTTCGTCTATTTATCTTGAAAATAGACTCATTAAGGATTCTAAACATATAAATTATAACTCATAACTATTTTTTTAAAATTTATAATGATTTTCTCAAAATAACAGGGGATTTCGAAGTCATTCTAAATTTATCTCACACAACTTTAAATATTTCATTATAGGAAATTCTTTTGCTTACAGATTTCTTTTATAAGAAACAAGACTCAATAAGCTTTAATTCTGTATTTTATTCAGCCTCTAACTCATTTTCCACTATTTTTAGTGTATTTTCAAAATTACACCATAGCAATAACCCAAAACAGTCAAGGCTAATTTACTTATTCCCAATTATTGTTCACCAAATTAATATCACATCATTTCATCCATCATGGTAAGAACACATAGCTATGCATCATAAGCATGGACCCATAATCTCAATGTCATCAAGTATCAAAGACTTAGTCCAAATCATGCCATTTTCATAATATTCACCAAATACTATCTACATCATAGATTATCACATATCAAGGCATTACTCATAAGTTTAGTGTACATACTTGTACAACTTGTAACATAACTCAAGTACATACTCACCAATGACTTACCTCATTGGGACTATTATCAACTCTTTCCTCAGATTTCCCATTGAACACTTGGAATACGAATGGAAGCATGGAAGATTGTACATAAGTGCTATATACGCAGCTAGATCACTCAATAGCGCGTAATATATGTAGCCAAAACTAACTCATAACATGTAACACATCCATAACGAACTCGGACCACTTAACGAGCTCGGATGTTACATGCATCGCATCCATCATGAACTCGGACCACTCAACGAGCTCGGATGCTCACATCCATAATGAACTCGAACCACTCAACGAGTTCAGATTTATAATTTCTTAGTCATATGTCACTTGTACCCTAGACTATTCCTAAGGTTCAAACGGGATTTTCCTTTCTCATACTTTGCATCTCTGTTATACTTACTCGTAATGACATCTCACCATGTTCATAACATATTCATACTTTCATGGAAATAATTGCCATTTAAGACATGTATCATCAAACACATCGCAAGGTAACAATATAGCATTTAATTTCACATATTTCGTATACCACATTTCATGTATCATCATTTTCTTACATTTCATAAAATATTCTCCATGTCATAATTCCACACATTAAACAACATTCCATCAATCTATCCAATATGTTAAATCATATAATATATGCAATATTAACAGGGAATGTAATTCAAACATAACTTTGCATTATTATTATCATACGAACTTACCTCGACACCAAATTGGTAAAAGAGGCCTAAACATCAATTTCTCATTTTTCCTCGTTCTAAGCTCGAATCTCGTTTTTCATCATCTATAACATCACATTTAACTTATTAAAACAATATAGTAATCAAATTAGTCCAATGACACATTTTGGTAAAATTTCTGATTTTGCCCCTATACTTTGCCAAAATTACCTAATTGCCCCTAGGCTCGTAAAATGATTTTTATTCAATTTCTTTACTCCTTAAGCCTAGATGAACCATTTTCATAACTATAGAAACTCATAATTTCAACTATTTCACACATTTACAACTTGTTTTACAACTTTGCAAAATATCTAGGTGTTTTCATGCAAACTTCTTTCACAAAAGTTGTTTATAACACTACCAAGACTCATATTCTTCAATAAAAACTCAGAAAACAACACATATTCTTTCACGTAAAAACCCTATACTCTTAATCATTTTGCAAAATAGTCCCCTCTTTTGAAAGCTCATGCTTTAGGGGTTCCAAAAACACAAAAATCATCAAGAAAAGACATTAAAATCACTTACTTCCAAGGGATGTAAGTGGCTAATATTTAAAAGCTTCAAAACCCCTCTCTTATGATGTAAAAATTGGTCAAGAATAATGTTTAAAGGGATGATATCATCCTATTTTTATTTTATTACCTATTTGGTCAAAAGTCACCTAATACACACACCAACTTTGACTATTCAACCTTTATGACCCTTATGGCCGGACACCATAAATAAAAAGGGTATAATTTCCCTTCAAAGGCCCTCAATTTTAATTATGTAGCTATTAGACACATTTAGGTACTAAAATACAACTTTTACCTTTTACGCGATTTAGTCCTTTTTCGAAATTGGACTAGAAATCGCTAAAATTAATATACCAAAATTTTCATGCACCTTTATAAATATACTATATCACATAAAATGACATCAATATAATTTTCTCCGACCTCAGAATAGTGGTTCCGAAACCACTGTTCTGACTAGGCCCAAAATCGGGCTGTTACAATTCTCCCCCTTAGGGATTTTTGTCCTCGAAAATCTTACCAGAAGAAGTTGCTTTCAACTTTCACGAGTCACTTTCACCCTTTTCCCAAAATTACAAATCAACTCAGTCTCATATTCAGGATTTCCTGTAGCCATTCCATAGTTGCGGTATAAACCTCGAGCTCAATTCGAACACTGGAGGCTGACATTCTAGGAGTTATAAACTCAGTAACATACAATCCAGTTACGTCTGTCGAATAATGTATCTGTACATTCTAAAATAATCATGCGGTCTTCCATCATCAATTTAATACAAACTAATTGGCATCTCTCCATTTTCCCGGAGATGAGAGATATCCCGATACGAAATTCATAACAGTCCTTTCTCATTTTCTTTTCAATGTCATCACTGACAATAATAATCTCGAATACATTTGATATTTGGCTTTTCCCTATAGACAACTTAATATCCTTCGGAAGAATAGACAAGATACTGATGTGAACTCTGTACTCAATTCTCTGTATAACCCAGAGTTTCTCAGTACTCAAATCTTACTCTGAAATAATAATAATAGAAACTAGAAATCAGATCCTCCTTGAAATTCCAAATTGAAAGTTGAATCATGTTGTACTAGCCTAATTTATCATTAATAGTCACATCTCTATGCTTAGGCCATCGACTATTTAGAAATCTTACTAACATGAATTAAACGATTTCAACTTCATAAATTTGATCTCTTTATCAATCAGGACAACTTTACTTATAACAACATCTCTCGAATGATAAAATTCCAACTAATGTGTTTCCGTATCATACTTATACGAATACAATTTTTCCATTTCCGACTGCACGTTTACTTATTCGTAAATATGCAACATTATTTCCAGACCAGAGAATAAACTTAAATGCACATAACTTAATTTACCTTTACAAATAATAATTCTCTACACGAAGGTTAGAGAAATCGAAATACTAGAATCCCCACACTTCCATAGTCGAGCCACAAGCATAATCATAATAGCAATTATTATTGCAAGTGTAACACCCCGTACCCGAGACCGTTGCCGGAGTCGGACACGAGGGGTTCACAGACTAAATTCGCTTACTATCGCAGTCCATTTTAAAATTTTCCAGGCAGTTGGCTAACTGCGACACTGTCACCTTAAAAATCATATCTTGAGTTACACAACTCAAAAATCAGTTTCGTAATTTTTCCCTGAAACTAGACTCATATGCCCATCTACATATTTTTTTCTAGAATTTTTGGTCAGGCCAATTAGTACAGTTTATTAGTCAAAGTCTCCCATGTTACAGGGATCGACTACACTGACCTTTGCGCATTACGACTTGGATATCTCCCTGCACAGGGCTTCAATACTGATGCCGTTTGTTTCTATAGAAACTAGACTCAGAGAGGAATCCATAAATATATGGCATAACTCCTAATTATCTCTGGTTAATTTATAATGAATTTCCAAAGTCGGAACAGGGAATCCAGAAACCGTTCTGGCCCTGTCTCACGAGAACCTGAATATCTCTTAACATACTGTCCATATGATCATTTCGTTACTTTCCTATGAAAATAGACTCATCAAGTTTCGTTTACATAATTTATTCACTATTTAATTCCAATCCTACTATTTTTAGTGATTTTCCAAATCTACATCACTGCTGCCGCCAGCATCTGCCTTTAAGGTAGACTTTACCTATTTCATAGTTTCCATGATTCAACTAGCCCTTTTTGCATAAATAGCACAAATCATGATAGCGATTAACCATTCCATACCAAATGATTATAACATTATGCTCGAACATATATAAGCCATTTTCGCATGGCTATATACATTAACCAAAATATTCTTCCGCCACTAGTCTATTTTATACATGCCATAAGACAATCCGAAACATAGCAGTACCAAACAGTGGATAGTGATAGTGTGACTAGTTGCTGACGATCCCCGAGCCTGTAGCTTCGCAATGAGATCTATAAAACAGAGGGAACAGAGTAAACGGAGTAAGCATTACAATGCTTAGTAAGTTTTAAGCAGTGTCAACAGATAACAATCAAATTATAACATAGTTGTTCGTATTTTTATTTCACTCTTCCTTCGGGCATACCATCCCTTTACCGAATCTGCACATCTCATCATATACAATAGGCAGATAAACTTTCACATAAAAGTGAGCTCATGTGACATAGATATATCGTATGATTTCACATCACCTCTCACACTGATCCGATGTCACATAATCATAGGAATAGTCTCATAGATTGCTCTCGTATGCATCACATAACTACCTTATGATTTAGTGCAAATCAGGCTCACATATAAACTTGGAGTACATACCTGTTTAACCTTTCGCATTGAATATATTTATAAGCAATTCTTATTACGAAGTCTTACCCGGACATAATCTCCACACGAAGTTATCGGGTCTTACCCGGACAAAATCCCCACACGTAGTCATCGGGTCTTTAGAGCTCGATATAGTACAAGCATGAAGCTTAAGGACATTAATCAGTGATAATATTCTCGCATAAAGCCTGCGGGGTTTTAACCCGGATATAGTACTGACACAAATGCCCTTCGGGACTTATCACATTTATGCACTTTCACATCCATCACATTGGCCACTCGGCCCTGTCACATATATACACTTTCACATTCATCACATCGGCCATTAAGCCTTATCACGCATATACACTTTCACATTCATCACATCGGCCATTAAGCCTTATCACATATATATACACTTTCACATTCATCACATCGGCCATTAAGCCTTATCACGCATATACACTTTCACATTCATCACATCGGCCATTAAGCCTTATCACATATATATACACTTTCACATTCATCACATCGGCTATTAGGCCTTATCGCACATATACACTTTCACATTCATCACATCGGCCATTAAGCCTTATCACATATATATACACTTTCACATTCATCACATCGGCCATTAGGCCTTATCACATATATACACTTTCACATTCATCACATCGGCCATTAAGCCTTATCACATATATACACTTTCACATTCATCACATCGGCCATTAAGCCTTATCACATATATATACACTTTCACATTCATCACATCGGCCATTAAGCCTTATCACGCATATACACTTTTACATTCATCACATCGGCCATTAAGCCTTATCACATATATATACACTTTCACATTCATCACATCGGCTATTAGGCCTTATCGCACATATACACTTTCACATTCATCACATCGGCCATTAAGCCTTATCACATATATATACACTTTCACATTCATCACATCGGCCATTAAGCCTTATCACGCATATACACTTTCACATTCATCACATCGGCCATTAAGCCTTATCACATATATATACACTTTCACATTCATCACATCGGCTATTAGGCCTTATCGCACATATACACTTTCACATTCATCACATCGGCCATTAAGCCTTATCACATATATATACACTTTCACATTCATCACATCGGCCATTAGGCCTTATCACAATTTAGAATTCACATATGGGTTTAATCAATAGCTTATAAGCAACTAAAACAAGTTTATCAAGGTTTACAACACAATCTCAAATTCAGCACAAGCTGTTTTTCCTGAGCAATAGTCACTAAATTATTTATAACTGGAGCTACAAAACTCCAAATCACTTTCCGTAAATTTTTCCTGAATATAGACTCGTATGTCTTCCATCCATAAAATTTCCAGAATTTTAGGTTTGGCCAATCAATACCAGATTTTTTTCTTAAAGTTTTCCCCTGTTTCACTGCTTGACTAATCTGACCACTCTTCACTACGAATCAAATTTCTCATTATCAGAAATTCCTTTGCTTACACAGTTTCTTTTATAAGAAACTAGACTCATTAAGCTTTAATTTCATGTCTCATTCAGCCTCTAATTCAAATCCATGAATTTATGGTGATTTTCTAAATTCATGTTACTGCTGCTGTCCTGAGCAGGTTTATCACAATTTTACTCTTCTGACATATCCTTTCAGCACTTCATAATATCATATCCATTTGGCAACATATCATATCAATAACTTACCTATACTTCATAATAACCATTAGGCTATATGCATAAAGATTTACAATAGAGTTATGATTCTTTTAATATGTGCTTAACATATCATACTCAATCACATTATAGGCTTTAATACTTAAAACTTACCTCGATCGCTAATGTACGTCAATTCCGACTATTCGACCAATTTCCCTTTTTCCACGATCCGACTTTGTTTCCTTGAGTTCTTGAGCTAAATAAATGCAAATAGATTTGTTTAATATCTTAACCAATATTGTTTACTTATTATTCACATTCGGCAATCACATAACAAATTCAATATGTATTATAATTTATAAATATGCCATGATTCAAATTTCGTACATATTTATAACCGAAAATGGCAAGAACTTATCAAGCCATGATAGTCACTTATAACTCAACTCAAAATGATCATAAAACCCTAATAACCGATCATTCAACTTATACTAGTTTCGCATACACAAGCAAAACTCGCATAGTTTAGCTTGTTTTCTTATACACTAGTTTAACCACTACGATTATTACCAAATAAATCACATTCAATTAACACTACCCATTTACATATACATCAACTATCAAATTCTCACTCCTTAGCTAATGCCGAATGCTTATATAAGCCCTAAGTCATATTTACACATTTATCAACTTTCCAATTCAACTTAATACCAAAAATTAATGTCATTTAAATAGCCAACACCAAAATATTTGTTCAAAAAGACCTAGCCAAACACCTCACTTAGTTAAAAGTTCCACACAAAACACTAATAGCCAACTCAATTTCATCCTTAATATTTCTTATAACAAAATTTATCAAAATTCAATAAGAAATACATTAAATTCCATGACCGAATTTGCATTTCACCATAATAGCCACTTGCCATAAAACAATTAAGCCACAATCATTTAATTTACCTAGCTTAGACTTAGATTAATAATTATCTAAATTATTTAAACATTCAACACAACCTCTCCTTTAATTAAGCACATATTCGACAAGGAAAATGGTAATTTAGCAAACCTTAGTTTAACATATAATTTGTTTATAACACATTTTAAGCCTTCTTTTCATGCCGTCAACTCAAAACACATACATTACTCAAATATAACCAAGTTCATATTCGGCAATAGCATCCAACATGATAGCCGATTCTTCCCACTTAGCATCTAATGCATACATATGATCATTTGTTTGGCTCAAACGCCCATCCACCATGATTCGTCCAAATTAATATGAAACAAAAGCCATATTCTTTATTGACTACTATGGCCGAAAGCTTTATTCATTCCCAAAATCAAATTTTAACATGGGTCAAATAAAGAAGTTGGTAATTAACTCAAAATTAACTAAACTTTTTACCTTAGTTTAAGCCTAGGATGACCGAGTGGTGTTTCTCCCCTATTCTTCCTTCACATTCGGCTTAGAAGAAACAAAGATGAACACTTAGTTTTCTTCACCCATTTCCCCCCCTTCTCAAGCTTCAAGTGACCGAATGTTTTTGCCCCAATTCTTTCTTTCAATTCGGCCAAGAAGACAAAGATGAAGCTTTGTCTTCATTACTTTTCTTTTTATTCTTTCTTTAATCTATTTCCTTTCTTTTGCATAAAATAATGGCCATTTAATTAAGATTTAATACATATTATATATATATGACCATCATGGCCGGCCACCACTTAAAATAAAAGGGGTATTTGACATGCAAGTAAAACTATTTGCAACATGCATAAATGGGCCACCTTACATTAGCCTAGCACATTTCTAAATTTTCTCACATAAGTCCTATTTAATAAAATTTCACTTACAATTTATAAATTCAACCATGAAATTTTCACACATGCATATATACATATTCTAGACAATAAATATCACATTCAAACATTTCGGTGACTCGGTTTAGCGGTCCCGAAACCACTTCCCGACTAGGGTCAATTTAGGGGTGTCACAGCAAGTCAAAGAATATACTTAAAGATAAGCCAGATTTGATAATTCTCAAAATAAGAACGATAGGAAAAAACAAGATAAAGAATTCCAGATATAATACCATACCAGAAATCCGAGAATATGACCCAAAGAAAATAATGAGGAAAATCGGGAAAATCCCTCAGAGAGAACCAGAAGAAAACTACCGTCTATACGCTCTGGAATTCCATCATAACAAAGAGAATATATTTCTCATATATATATTAGAAATATCAGAATGGTCTCACATAAATCTTTGCCATCGACTTCATTTTGACATATCAGAATAGAATTCTAAGGAGATAAGAAATGTCAATCATAACTAACCAGATCAATAGAGCTTTCGTCTAATATCACAGTTCCTAGCATCTTCATACAATAAAATTTTCACTAGGAATGAACAACCATACATAATCCCAAGAATAAAGGAAAATATTCAGAAGAGAGAGATAGCTATAACTTTTACTTAATTGAATCTGCCATGGTCAGACATCCTTGCAAGTCCGACATCCTTCCTCTAATTAATTCTATCATCACTAATCTCATAATACTCCATTATTGCACTCTTTAGTTTCACATTTGCAAGCTTATGCAATATATTTCTTGTGAATTTTATCATATAACTCTATTCTGGTAAGGGGTTGAAGATTGTAAAGCCTCTAAATTTTTTATTCTCACACACATACACATTTAACAACGACATAGTATCATGCACATCAATTCAAACAATTCAAATTTCCAACTTGCCATGAACACACTTTCACATATCTTTGTAACACATGCAACTTTATTTCATAAGAATACTAGCCAACATCAGTAAACTTAACAATACAAATTTTCATTTCTTTTACTCAAATCATCATTAATGTTTAATCAAGTTTCAACACTTAGCCTTATTATACTTACCAACCTTTATCAAATTAAAGAGCGTCTTACAGTCTTGAGTACATCATTCACTTGATGCCATAGTCCAACTATGGTCTTGTATTAGCTCTCGCCCATCTATGTCGATACCGTGTCCCAGACAGGTCTTACACTAACACATATCAAGTCGATGCCATGTCCCAAACATGGTCTTACACTAGCTTTCACGATGTGGCTGACGCATGTCCCAGACATGTCTTACCCTAGCACACATATCCATGCTGACGCCATGTCCCAGACATGGTATTACACTGACACATCCCGTAGTTGATGCATGTTCCAGACATGTCTTACACTGGCTTACGTCCTAAGGCCGATGCATGTCCCAGACATGTCTTACACTAGCACTCGTCTCAATACCGATGCCTTGTCCCAGACATGGTCTTACACTGGCTCTCATAATGTGGTCGATGCATGTCCTAGACATGTCTTACACTGGCGCTCATATCACCCACACTGCCATGGTCCAACCATGGTCTTATCCGTCAATTCATAATCGAACGATCGTACTCAATTCCAGCGTTCTACTCTTTGATCTTTCATTTCAGTTTTCATGCTATCATAACATTTATGACATCTTTAATTTAGATATTTAAACATAAATGTCAATCACATGTACATACCGATTACACATCATTAAATAGAAGTACTTATACACACATTTTGTCATTTCGAGTAAAGTTTTCTTTTCATAATCACTAGGCCAAATGAGTTAGGCACGTAACATCGTATGAATACTAACATGCATGAAGAGCTTATCACAACTTTCATCATCATAGCAACATCATAAAAATCATATCATTACAAACATGCAAATCAATCCAAGCAATTTAACACTTATACTCAGACTATGCAAATTTGCCAACCATATTCATTCAAATAAGTATACATGAACATTCTTTCTACCTGTATTTTTTTGTAAGTTATCTAAACACTTTTTTTCTTGAACAAATCAATCATGTACACCATGGGATTATCAATCAATCATAAATAAGCTCATTATACCATGTACACATTCCATTTCATGTTCATCATATCAAAATATATACATATACATTTCATGAATTCTTGTTCGTACCTTTTCGAGTTTCAACTCTTCATAACTGCACTTTACTGAATACTTTAGCATCATTATCAACGTGATTAGGTGTAGCTCTGTTGGAGAGTACCTTGCCCATACAAGATAGTTCTCATTTGCGCCAGGAGACATCACACTATCATAAACTTGTGGCATGTATAGCTAGACTCTTACACGTGCTAGGTTAGTCCGAGAACTAACTAAATCATGCTCTGGTACCACTAAATGTAACACCTCTCACCCGTATCCGACGACAGGACAGGGTTCAAGGTGCTACCGAACTTAACTCAGGCACTTTCATACTAAACCAACCATGAAATTTCGTTCAAATTTAAAACTTTTCATTTCACATGCATACTGTCCCTTAAACGGGCTCACGAGGCCCAAACATGCATTAGAGATGGTTCGGGACTTCAAAAAAACTTGAAACATCTCAGGCTTTAAGGCTCCACATGCCCATGTGGATAAAGAGCACACGCCCGCATGCTAAGGACACGCCCGTGTCTCGTACCTGTGTCTAAAAAGCTGGCATTCTGCCATTTGGTCAAAAACAATTGAAGCCACACGGCCAAGGCACACGCCCGTGTCCTATGGTCCTGTCCTTCACACGGCTAAGACACACGGTCGTCTCTCTGCCCGTGTATTAACTACCATGCATTCTAACTTGAATTTCCAAGGTGCAGAGGACACACGGCTGGGTTACACGCCCATGTGGTCAGACTGTGTGTCACACACGGCCTAGACACACGCTCGTGAGTCTACCCGTGTGGACAACACAAGGCTATTTTCCAAGCCATTTTGTCACCCTCACAACGTACGCATACATACTATTAAAATAGCATACAACAAGGCATACATGCTACTTAAACGTCCATAACATGTTATGATCATGTCAATTTCTCATGCAATAGATATCATAGATTTACTCGCATCTTTACCACATTCATACCATAATCATTATAAACTCATCACATAAGACCATAGCACATGCATGCATATATAATAGATTGCAACCTCAATAGCTAATGTAAGCCAATACATTTGGATAAAACAAATGTCACACACTCAAATATTTAAACTTCTATACATGCATTGACTCAAGGTACTTGAAATCACTTACACCAATGGCGATAGCTTGATGTGTGATAATATCTCCAACGAACTCCAACCCGAGCTAACTGGCAACATTAGAGAACATGGGAAGGAAGGGGGTAAGCTTTACGCTTAGTAAGTTCATATGAAAACAATAAACAACTCATTAACATGCTTTTATCAATGTTCCCAACCTATTCTCAAGTTCATAATAAGTTGTCTTCTTTTACAATAGTTAATAAAATATTTATATCTTGAGCTACGAAACTCCAATTAAGTTTTGTTAATTTTCATTAAAACTATACTCATGTACCTTTCTACCATAAATTTCTAGAAGTTTTCATTTAGTCAAATAGTACAATTTATTCCTCAAGTTACCCCTGATTCACTGTCTCATTGTTCCGACCCTTCTGCACTCAAGTTGAATTATCTCATAACACAGGACTCGAATAATGTTCTCGCCTATTTCACTTGAAAATAGACTCATTAAGGATTCTAAACATATTAATTATAACTCATAACTATTTTTTACAATTTATAATGATTTCTCAAATCAAAACAGGGGATTTCGAAGTCATTTTGAATCTATCTCACACAACTTCAAATATCTCATTATAGGAAATTTTTTGCTTACACAGTTTCTTTAATTCCATATTTTATTCAGATGTAACTCATTTTCCACTATTTTTAGAGTATTTTCAAAGTTACACCATAGTCATAGCCCAAAAATGTCAAGGCTAATTTACTCATTCACAATTATTGTTCACCAAATTAATATCACATCATTTCATCCATCATGGTAAGAACACATAGCTATGCATCATAAGCATAGACTCATAATCTCAATGTCATCAAGTATCAAAGATTTAGTCCAACCATGCCATTTTCATAGTATTCACCAAATACTATATACATCATAGATTATCACATATCAAGGCATTACTCATAAGTTTAGTGTACATACTTGTACAACTTGTAACATAACTCAAGTACTTACTCACCAATGACTTACCTCATTGGGACTATTATCAACTCTTTCCTCGGATTTCCTGTTGAACACTTGGAATACGAATGGATACACGAAAGACTGTACATAAGTGCTATACACGCAGCTAGATCTGTGACAGCCCAAAATTGACCCTAGTCGGGAAGTGGTTTCGGGACCGCTAACCGAGTCACCGAAAGGTTCGAATGTGATGTTTATTGTCTAGAATATGTATCATGAATGTGTGAAATTTCAAGCTTCGATTTAGTCGATTGCATGTGAATTTAGTCAATAGGACTTATATGAGAAATTTTAAAATGTGATAGGTCAATGCATGAGGACCTATTAGTCCATGTGGAAGAAAAAGGGACTTGCATGTCAAATTCCCCTCCCTAATATGTATGGCGGCCATGCTATGGGTGGAAACATGTCACCAACATGTTGTGTTAGTGATGTATGGTAAGGAAATAAAATAATAAGCATGATAATTAAATAATGAAAGGAAGGTGATGAAAAAAAAAAGAAAAAAAATAATAATGGTCTCATGCATACACCCATTGCTGTGAGCTAAAGGAAGGAAAAGAAAGGTTTTGTTCATCCTTTTTCAACCTCTTTTGACCGAAATCCTAAGGAAGAGGATTAGGAGGAAGTTTGGCCATGCATGTAACTAGATTGAGGTATGCTTAATGTTATTCTTTGAGATTCATGTATATTTTAAGTTGTAAGTTCAAAATCTACCTAGCCATGGTTCAAACTTTGTTAAATGATGGAGATGACATTCGGCCATGAATGTTACGTTCTTGGTTGGTATTTTGATGTCTTTGGTGATGAGGTAAGGAGATGGTTGACTTTGGGTGTTTAATAAAAGGGTTTGGATGTGAGAGTGTGTGAGAAGTAGAAATGAGGAGTCTTAGCAACTCCATGAAGGTTCGGCCATGGTAGTTTGAGGATTAGAGATTTTATTTCTTGTTAAAAATTTGATGAATCCTAGTGTGTGAAGTGTTTGAACCAACTAAGGATTAATAGATGCATGGGTACAAGTAGGAAGAATCGGCTACTATGGTTGACACCAATGCCGAATGTAAAGATGTTATAGTAAATAATGTATGTGATTTGAGTTGATAATGTGAAAAAGGATAATTAGATGTATTATAAATGATATAAGATTTTAGAAATTATTTTGGTTAGGTGTGTGTATGATTAAGTATATTCGGCAATATACTTAAAGTGAGTACTTGATATTATATGGGAGTATGTATATTCGGCCACATGAGTAAATATATATATGATGTTAATTTGTTATGTATAATGGGCATTAAGATGTGGAACTTAAGAAATGTAGTCATATGTGGAATTACATGATGTTATAGTTGACATTGTACACACATACATCCATTCAGCCATCAACATGAGTAATTAGTGAGGATGGTTGCCGAATATACAACATACATAAGCATGTGTAATTGAATTATGAATGTTTAACAAGATGGTTAAACTAGTGAATTATTGATTAAGCTCAAGGAGCTAAAGGAGGAGAATCAAGCAAAGGCAAAGAAAAGATCACTGAGTAGCCGAGTTGGAACCGTCTTACCCAACACAAGGTAGTCATTAAGCATGTAGTTGGTATTATTTCAAATGGTCATAATGTTTATGTTTGATGCTGATGGATGAATATTACATATTATATGCTGTAGTATGTGATGATGATGTTGAATGAAAGAAAAGTAGATGTACTAGTTGTTGATTCAGCACTAAAGTGCGGGTTACTTTATGACATGATTGGCGTAAGTGCGCGGGATTAATTGTACCATAAGTGGCATTGATATTTGCATAGTGGCAATGAATATGATGCCTAGTGTGGAATGAAGCGGCTGTGCGATTGACTATGTAGACTAGTGTGCGATGATGCATAATGTGCGTTATTAGGTGTGCACATATATTGTAATATTAGGACTAGGGCAATTGTAGGGAAGGGTGGGTAATTTTGGAATGGATAGTGCGGTACTTGGTGTTGAGCTCGGTAAGTTTGAACCTATGTGACAAATATACTTGAAGTCACGTACATAAAATTTATCGTAGGATGGGTGAAAGGCCGTTTAGTTGTTT